>NW_022437014.1:5069041-5071848 GCF_009761245.1 Sapajus apella | reverse complement strand
TTTTTTTTTTTTTTTTTGAGATGGAGTCTCACTCTATCACCAGGCTGATGCACAGTGGTACGATCTTGGCTCACGGCAACCTCTGCCTCCCAGGTTCAAGTGATTCTCCTGCCTCAGCCTCCCAAGTAGCTGGGAATATAGGTGTTCGCCACCATGCGCAGCTAATTTTTGTGTTTTTAGTAGAGACAGGGTTTCACCATGTTGGCCAGGATGGTCTTGATTTCCTGACCTCGTGATCCTCCCACCTTGGCCTCCCAAAGTGCTGGGATTATAGGCCTGAGTTACCACACCCAGCCGCATCTTTCTTTCTTTTTCTCTCTCTCTTTTTTTTTTTTTTTTTTTTTTTTTTCTACTGCAGGCTCTGAAAACCTTTACCCTTTATTTATTTAATATTAGCATCCCAACCTAGAGATGCCCTTTATTTTAACTTGAATAATGTTTCAGATACATATGTATGTTTGGCATGTCATGAGCAATAATAATTGAAGAATTTCTTGTGACAGGGGTTATGGTGTTTGTGGATTTGTTTCCGTCCTTTTCTACATTAGGAAAAGTGAATGTAATGCATTAGATTCTTCAGCACCTCTGTGAATTTCTTTTGTCAGAATTGTTTAGCCCTAGTCTTATAGAGTTTTAGATCTAATCTAATTTATAGGAAATCCAGAGATTGAATGGAACAAATCCAGAAGGTGGAACACTCTGCTGAACAGCTGGCTTATTGTCTTTTCACTGGAGAATGTTATAGGTAGGAGCACTATTTTAGAACAAAAGAGACTTAAAAGATGTAACCAAATGCAATGTAAATACAAATGTGTGACTCTGTTGGATTCCTGTTTTAACAAACCAAAAATATTTGAGTCAATTGGAGGAATTTAAATCTGAGTTAGTTATTAGATGTTACCTAGGAATAACTATTTAACATACATTTGAGAACATGTGGGTTTAGACCAAAGAGTTGTCTTGTTCCACCGCCCACATCATAATGACTCTTTATTAATAATCTTTAAGCAGAAGACTTATAAGAAGTAGTGTTATGAATACTTATATACCCATCAACTAAAGTGTTAACATTTGCTTCATTTTTTTCTTTGTTATTGTATCTTTTCACTTTTTTATGGAAATATAGACAGAAAATGCACAAAACTTACGGGTGTTCCTTACCACTTCAGAGATCAAGAACTAGAATAGGCTGGCACGGTGGCTCATGCCTATAATCCCAGCACTTTGGAAGGCTGAGGCAGGCAGATTGCTTGAGCCCAAGAGTTTGAGATCAGCCTGGGCAACATGGAGAGCTCCCCATCTCTATGAAAATTATCTGGGCATGGTGATGCATGCCTCTACTGCCAGCTACTCGGGAGGCTGAGGTGGGAGAATGGCTTGGGTCCAAGAGGCAGAGGTTGCAGTGAGCTGAGATTGTGCCATTACATTCCAGCCTGGGCAACAGAGCCAGACTGCTACACCCTGTCAAAAAAAAACAAAAAACATGCACACAAACGTGCACACGAATGTTCATTGCAGCACTGTTTACAATAGCAAAGACCTGGAACCAACCCAAATGCCCATCAACGATAGACTGGATAGGGAAAATGTGGCACATATACACCATGGAATATTATGCAGCCATCAAAAACGATGAGTTTGGGTCCTTTGTAGGGACGTGGATGAACCTGGAAACCATCATTCTCAGCAAACTGACAGAAGAGCAGAAGATCAAACACCGCATGTTCTCACTCATAGGCGGGTGTTGAACAATGAGAACACATGGGCACAGGGAGGGGAGCACTACACACTGGGGTCAGTTGGGGGGAAATAGGGGAGGGAGGGTGGGGGGTGGGAAGCTGGGGAGAGATAGCAAGGGGAGAAATGCCAGATGTAGGTGATGGGGAGGAAGGCAGCAAATCACACTGCCACGTGTGTTCCTATGCAACAATTTTGCATGTTCTTCACATGTACCCCAAAACCTAAAATGCAATAAAATAAATAAATGGGAAAAAAAAAAAAAACAACCCCACAAGTAGAATATGATTAGCATCCTGCATCCTGGCAGCTCACCTTATTTCTCTTCTCTTCTTAATCCCTAATTCATTCTGCATACCAGTTTATCAATTTGTAAACTTATGGATTCATTTTGCTGCTTTTTCAACTATATATAAGTGGAAAGATTCTACAATATGTACTCTTTGTGTCTGGCCCCTCTTGTTCTACATTGTTAGATTCATTGATGTCATTGCCTGTCATTGTAGTTTATTTTCATTGTTATATATTATTCCATTGTACAGACATACCACAATTTATCTGTTCTGCTCTTGATGGACATTTGTATTGTTTCTTTGTTGCCTCTTTTTTTGTTTTTGTTTTTGTTTTTTGCTATTACAAACAATAGTGCTATCAATACTTTGTTGGTGTACATATGCATTTCTTCCCTTCTTTCTTTCTTTTCTTTTCTTTTTTTTCTTTTTTGGAGATGGAGTCTTGCTCTTTCACTCAGGCTAGAGTACAGTGGCGTGATCTCGGCTCACTGCAACTTTTGCTTCCCAGGTTCAAGTGATTCTCCTGCCTCAGCCTCCTGAGTAGCTGGGATTACAGGTGCTCGCCACTGCACCCTGCTAATTTTTTTGTATTTTTAGTAAAGACAAGGTTTCACCATCTTGGTCAGGCTGGTCTTAAACTCCTGACCTCATGATCCACCTGCCTCAGTCTCCCAAAGTACTGAGATTACAGGCATGACCCACCGTGCCTGACCATATGCATGCATTTCTATTAGAAATGTACCTAGGAGTGAAATTGCAGGATCATAGGGTATACCA
>NW_022437014.1:5050907-5068941 GCF_009761245.1 Sapajus apella | reverse complement strand
TCAAGTAGCTTCAACAGTTATCAGTACAGAACCAATCTTGTTATATAGAGGTCCCCACTGAAGTATTTTGAAGCAAATTTGAGATTCCTTCTAGTATTTTTCTCTAAAAGATTTTTAAAAATTATTTTTTTAATTTAATTTTTATTTTTGAGACAGAATCTTGCTCTGTTGCCCAGGCTGGAGTGCAGTGGCACAATATGAGCTCACTGCAACCTCCACATCCTGGGTCAAGTGATTCTTGTGCCTCAGCCTCTGGTGTAGCTGGGATTACAGGTGCAAACCACCATGCCCAGCTAGTTTTTTGTATTTTTAGTTGAGACTGGGTTTCACCATGTTGGCCAGGCTAGTCGTAAACTCCTGACTTCAAATGATCTATCCATCTTGGCTTCCCAAAGTGCTGGGATTACAAGCATGAGCCACCACACCTAGCCAGCCTAGAAGATTAAAAAAAAATTTTTTTTTTTTTTTAAGAAACATAACCCTAGTTTGATTATGACATCCAGTAAGTTTGTAATAACTAACTCCCTCAGTATATTAAAGAATATAAAATATGTTACAGACAGCATAATTCTTTATCACTAATTATTAATATGCATCTCTAAAATACCCATACTAGCAATTAATATACCTTTAAAATATTTTCATACTTATCCACAGTAGCACTATCACAAACAAAATCAACAATAATTCTTTTTTTTTTTTTTTTTTTTGATACGGAGTTTTGCTCTTGTTACCCAGGCTGGAGTGCAATGGCGCAATCTCGGCTCACCGCAACCTCCGCCTCCTGGGTTCAGGCAATTCTCCTGCCTCAGCCTCCTGACTAGCTGGGATTACAGGCACGCGCCACCAGGCCCAGCCGATTTTTTGTATTTTTAGTAGAGACGGGGTTTCACCATGTTGACCAGGATGGTCTCGATCTCTTGACCTCGTGATCCACCCGCCTCGGCCTCCCACAGTGCTGGGATTACAGGCTTGAGCCACCGCGCCCGGCAACAATAATTCTTAAATAGCACCTAGTAACTAACTCATATTTATATTTCTCCAGTTGTCTCAAATGTTTAATCTTGGTTTCTTTAAACAGGAATCCAGTGGAGAGTCAATTGATTTGTATTTATATTGCATTTGGTTATACCTCTTAAGTCTCTTCTAAAATAGTGCTCCCACCTGTAACATTCTCTATTGAAAAGAGACTAGGCCAGCTATTATGTATAGTGTCTCGTCTTCTGGATTTTTTCCCTTCAGCTTCTGGATTTCCTATAAACTAGATCAGATCTAAAGTTTCATAAAACTAGGGCTAAACATTTCTGATAAAAAGTAATACATAAGGGCTGAGTACGGTGGCTCAAGCTGGTAATGAATCCCAGCACTTTGGGAGGCCAAAGTGGGGGCGGATGGATTGCTTTGAACTCAGGAGTTCGAAACCAGCCTAGGCGACATGGTGAAACCGTGTCTCTACCAAAAAAAAAAGCAGAAAGTAGCTAACATGGTGGCACGCACCTGTCATCTAAGTTACTCGGGAGGCTGAGGTTGGAGAATCTGTGGAACCCAGGAGATCGAGGCTGCAGTGAGCCGAGATCACACCACTGTACTCCAGCCTGGGCAAGAGAGTGAAACCCTGTCTCAAAAAAAAAAAAAAAAAAAAAAAAGTGTAGTACTTCATAGGGGTGCTGAGGACTTCATATTACATCATATCAGGGCCAGGTGAGGTGGCTTATGCTTGTAATCCTAGGGACTAGGGAAGTCAAGGTGGGAAGTTAGCTTCAGATCAATAGTTTGAGATCAGCCTGGGCAACATAGTGAGACTCTGTATCTACTACAAAAGAAAAAAAAAATTTTTTTTAAATTAGCTGAGCGTGGTGGTGCATACCTGTAGTCCTATACTTTTTGGGAGTCTGAGGCAGGAAGATTGCTTGAGCTCAGGAGTTTGAGGGTACAGTGAGCTATGATCATGCCACTGTACCCCAACCTGGGTGACAGAACAAGACCTTGTCTCTAAAAAGAAAAGCGGACTGGGCACAGTGGCTCATGCCTGTAATCCCAGCACTTTCAGAGGCCAAGGTGGGCGGATCACGAGGTCAGGAGATCAAGACCATCCTGGTTAACATGTTGAAACCCCATTTCTATTAAAAATATAAAAAATTAGCTCTGCCTGGTGGCATGCATCCACAGTCCCAGCTACTTGGGAGGCTGAAGCAGGAGAAGGGCTTGAACCTGGGAGGCGGAGGTTTGAATGAGCAGAGATTGCGCCACTGCACTCCAGCCTGGGTGACAGAGCAAGACTCTGCATCAAAAAAAAAAAGAAGAGAAAACAAAACAATCAGAAAACCCAGATACATCACACCAGGAGGCATGCAGTATCTGGTAATCCCAGAATTGATAATGAAGAAATCTTTAAAAGAGTATCTATTACTGAGCAAGTTAGACTCAGAAAGTAAATTAGGCTTGTTCAAGAGGATAGAGAGTTAGTGGCTTGGCTGGAGCCCAATCTAAGGCACTGATTCTGTACTCAGCCTGTCAGCATTATATCCTGTTAATTTCTGCTATGACTTCCTCAGTGTTTGTGTTTTTGCTACCTTTGTTTTAAAAATATATCATTTAGTGGGTGTTTTTTTTTTTTTTTTTTTTTTGAGACAGAGTTTTGCTCTCATTGCCCAGGCTAGAGTTCAGTGGCACAATCTCGACTCACTGCAGCCTCCACCTCCCAGGTTCAATCGATTCTCCTGCCTCAGCTTCCCGAGTAGCTGAGATTACAGGCACCCGCCACAATGCCTGGCCAATTTTTGTATTTTTAGTACAGATGGGGTTTCACCATTTTGGCTGGGCTGGTCTTGAACTCCTTACTTCAGGCAATCCACCGCCTTGGCCTCCCAAAGTATTGAGATTACAGGCATGAGTTACAGGGCTGGCCTATTTAGTAATTTTGTAAAATGAACATTTAAATGACCTAGGATCTTAAGGAAGACCAAAAACAGTATAAACAATAAGCAAAATTCTACTTCTGCATAGAAAGTTAGAAATTTTAGACAGTATAGAAGACCTTGGTTCATGGGAAAGTTTTAACTCTCTAATTTTTATTTGAAATACCCAATGTTCAGGTGCTGTTTTACTTTTTCCTCCTGCCAACGAGGAAGGCAATGAGGTGGAATTCTCCAATTCCTAAAGCATAGTGCTAATCGATGGGGGAAAAATCACTAAGTACTACTAGATCAATTATGTAAATAGTAAGTAAACAAAGAAACAGTGTTGGCAAACCATGATGCTGTTGAGTCTCTTAATTTTACACATGCTGTTAGCCAAAAGGTCAAGAAGTGATGAGTCTCTAATTTTATATTCAGTTAATTGATTGCCTGCAAGTGACCATTTATTCTATTAGTCTTTTAGAGAAGTAATGTTTTTCATACTTAGTATTTGGCTCAAAAAGAGGTAACCTTTATATTTGATATTAATTGGTGCCATTTAAGATGACGGAAATGGCCTGGCTGTATATTAGGTTCTATAAAACTTGGTTCTTAAGGTACAGGTTCTTACCAAGCCATGGTGGTAGAGGTGTCCTTTTTGTGCTCTTAGGAAGATGGTGCTCTCTAGCAGCTTAGAAACCAGGAGGCCAAGCATAAAATGGCATGGAGACTCTCCTTCTGTGGTGCAGGGCTTCGTGGTGGGGTCTTAAGGTTGCTGTGATGTGTGGAATGACAATACTTAGGTTTACCATTTCTGCCATTTAAACAAGGTTTTCCTGTATACATTTTAATGTTGCAATGAGATCATTTGCCTTTTCTTGAGAACATTTCTCCTCCATAAAGAAGAGACCTTCAGATTTGTGTCAAGAGTTTAACTTCACAGGCAAGTATCAGGGCCATGCAGATGACTCTTGGGAACAACATGAATTTGAACTGCATGGGTCCACTTAGACATGGCTTTTTTTTTTTTCCAACCAAACACTGATCAAAAACTGTACAGGATACAAAACCTGTGTAGATGGAGGGCTAACTTTTCATATATGCAGGTTCTGCAGGGCTGACTGCAGGAATTGAGTATGTAGGATTTTGGTATACACGGGAGTCCTGGAACCAATCCCCTGCATTACCGATGGACAGCTGTACTTTAAGTTTGTTATTTGATTAATGGACTCATTCTTGCATGTTTTTCTTTTACTGCATTTATGTCATTTTAAAAATATGTATATAAGTGTTTCATTTTCTAAGTCTTAACAGTTCCAGATGTTTTCAAGGTAATACACTGTCATGATAAATTATATATAAGTATACTATAATCTTTCTATTTCCTTATTTTGTCACAGAGAAGGCACTGTATTTTCACTCAGCTCATGATTTCCATCTCTTCTCTGAAGGTCCATATTGGCTATCTTCCTAACAAGCAAGTTCTTGGCCTCAGCAAACTTGCGAGGTAAGTGTGACTGTGCAGTGAATAAGAATACAGGTTTATAGGACCTGCCCTTGTCTGCTAAGAATCTGTCTCATTAGGCTTTCTCTCTTTACCAGTATGGATCTAATTTGGAAGTCACATTGCAACTTAAAAGTTTCTAGTTGCAGAGGCACAGACTCAGAGGGCCTGAAACACAGATGCCCCTTCCTTCTCATCCCCTATTGCCTGCTCCCTCTTCCACTTCTCACCTCTTCTTCCACTGATACATACATCCTGGAAGTCTCAGCCCACCTCTTTTCTCTGCAGAGCCTTCTCTGACTGGAGAGGTCCTGAGTTTCCCTTCAGTCCAGTCATATTCTTTAAGGGGGTTTAGCTAACAGTGAGGGGTTGGGGAGGAAGTTGGGCAGGGTAGCTGTGGTGCCTTGCCTGAGGGCTCTACTATCCTTGTCAAGGGGAGTGCTCACCTTCTTTCCTTTCATGCAACCCTGCTTTCAGACTTCCCTGTGGGATCCCCAGCCTCAGCCCTGCCTTCCTCTGCACTGGATGCCTCCAGGCATATCTCAGGGGTCCCGCAGGCCTGTCGATTCATGTTTAGGTTCTTTGTTCCTGCAAACACAAGACTGTGCCTGCCTTGGCTTTGCTCGCCCTTGTTCTGATACAGTGTTCACTCTCCTTGCTCTCATTTCTTTCTTTCCTGCTACAGTCTTCTTTTCTGTTCTTTATCCTGTGGGTTCATCCCTTAAAAAATTCCTTTACTGCCATTTTTATTTGGGTTTTAGGAGAGGAGATGTACATGCATGTTCATCTGTGTCTAACTGGAAGTCAACATGGGGGGGTTTGTGTTTATATATCACTGGTAGGCCTCAGCCACCAATATTTTCTTTGTATAAAGTTAGTGAATTTTAGGTGATGGAGGAAATACTGGGAGGTGTGTGTAGAGAGAGGGAGTAAGTTGAGAACAAGATGAAGGGGTGGGGTAAAGTGCTTCTATTATTCAAAAATAATCAAGCTAAATTTGAGTTTATATGACCATATCACAATGGAAATAAACGAGTCTTTGAGGTTATATGAGCCTATCACTATGGAAATAAGTGAGTGTCAGCTGGGCGCCATCTTTTACGCCTATAATCCTAGCATTTTGGGTGGCTGAGGCAGGTGGATCACTTGAAGTTAGGAGTTTGAGACCAGCTTGGCCAACATGGTGAAACCCCATCTCTACTAAATATACAAAAATCAGCGCGGTGCAGTAGTACACACCGGTAATCCTAGCTATTCAGGAGGCTGAGGCAGGAGAATTCTTGAACCTGGGAGGCAGAAATTGCAGTGAGCTGAGATCACACCACTGCACTCCAGCCTGGGTGATGGAGTGAGACCCTACTCAAAAAAAATAAAAAAGAAAAGAAAAGGAATAAATGAGTTTCTGTGACCAGCTGACTGTGCTGTGGCTCTGATGTGTTCCTGTTTCCTTGCGAAGACCCTGGGATTTAACACAGTTGTGAAATGCTGGTCCTCATATTTCTCAGTTCTTTGTTGAAATCTGTAAAAAGTACCCCAGCAATCTGACAGCTGCCCTCGACAGTTGTTCCTTTTACTTTGTTTTCACTTCCACTTTCTCATTCATTTCCTCTGGGAATCAATGAGAAAGACGGTAGAGGAGACAAATTTAACTTCCCCAGTTTCTGACTTCATTTCTGCTCAGCTATTTTGCTATTAGACAGGGCTGCTTGGCACCATGAAAGATTATTATATCATAGCTGTAATTGCTTCACTGGAATAAGGCTCTTAGCACAAATCCGGAAACATTCTGGCTGCTTGCATGTGATCTGTCCCTGGTGGCAGTGCCAAAAAGTTGCTGAGAAAAAGTGTATTGGTAGTGATGGGGAGTAATTAATCTTACTATACTTTTTATTAACAACTCCCTTCCCAGTAACTTACTTTCAGCTAATAATGAATTAAGCCATTTTCATATCAACTGTGAGTAAAAGCATCTTTACTAAAATTGGTTATTCTTACCGTTTTATAATATACAGTGTAAATGAAATCAGCATGCTTACTATGCAAACGTAGCTGTAGGCCCAGTCCCCTGGGACCCTCCCTTCCAGCAAGATTGCCAACCCTATACATTGCCCATATAGAAATTCCAGCACTCCTGACGCCTATAACAGACTGTCCATATGTGAAAGGTGTAGTGGATAGTTTTTATACTGTAAAACAGCTTGGCAGATCACATTAGGCCTTGGTCTTAATGTAACAGCCTTTTCTGGAAGACCAGCTGTTGATCATGATTAACACTTTTTGGGAAATGGACTCTAGAGTGATTCAGTGAGATCATACAATAAATGGCAATCTGGTGGTAGAAGGAAATAATATTAGTTATTTCCTTTCCAAGTGAAAGGAAAAGATCTCAAATAATTAAGCTTTTATGAAACAATACAAAGGAGTTGATTATTAGCATGGGGATTTGTCCCTTAAACGAATAGGATTAAAATTTAAGAATAAAATGGAACACTAAGCCAAAGAACCAAGTGTAAGTTGCTTTCAGATAGTTAGCAAAAAAATGGAATAAAGGGTCTGTTAAACAGAAAAGAAGACTAAGATTTTATCCAACTGCTTATTCCTTATAAGAAGTAAGAATATTTAGGGAATGAAGAGGAATAAAAGCTGAATGTCTTAGCAAAACTTTGCTCATTTTAATCTTGTATGTGAAGTTTGTTATATGCTTGCCTTTAAATGAATGACCTTTCAGTGCCAGTGAAGTCAAATATCAAGCAGTAAAGCCTTAAGTAACAAGAAAATGCCAGAAGTGAGTTGATCTGGTTCAACGCTACTAGAATTCTAGAATAAACTTAGTTTGAATAGAACTTTCTTTTGTGCTGAAAAGCCATTAAACATGTATTCATTTTCTTCCCTTAGAAATAATTGAGTCTCAGCTGGGCGCAGTGGCTCATGCATGTAATCCCAGCGCCTGGGGAGGCCAAGGTGGGCAGATCACTTGAGGTCAGGAGTTTGAGACCAGTCTGGCCAACTCGGTGAAACTCCGTCTCTACCAAAACTACAAAAATTAGCCCTGCATGGTGTTGGGCACCTGTAATCCTGGCTACTTGGGAGGCTGAGACAGGAGAATTGCTTGAACCTGGGAGGTGGAGGTTGCAGTGGGCTGAGATTTTGCCACTCTACCTCAGCCTGGGTGACAGGGCAAGACTCTCTCACAAAAAAAAAAAAAAAAAAAAATTGAGTGAATGTATGAATTCTTGAATTTTGACCTGTTGGGTGAACACCTACTGTGAAGGAGGACTGTGCCAGCTACTGTGGAGGCAGGACATGGCAGCCACCCTCAAGGAGAGTGCATAGGCCAAGACTGCAGGTGCCATGGAAATGCCTGCTGTAGCTTCAATTCTCATTCAGATGAGAACAATGGCTGTGGCCTGGCAGGGCTGAGGAGACCTGGAGGTGGAGGGGTGAGCAGAATTCTAAATGGGGGAGAAGTTCCTCTAGGTATAGTTAATGCATGAGCAAAGACCAATCAGAGGGAAGGAACAAGGCCTGTTCCAGTGGATGGAAACCAGGTGGACTGATGGAAGTAAGAGTTAGATGAGGGAGAAAGGTAAAGTGGGTATTAGATTACAGAGGGAGTAGTCTTTTTTTTCCTCTTTCTTTTTTGATTATAAAAGCAACATACCACTTAAATACAAATGAGTGAATAAAGTAAAAACTTTTCTTTCCTTTTTCATTCCCCAGAGTTAGAACTGGAGATTTCTTTCACTGGAAAATATGCAAACAAATATAAGATCATACCTTATATTCTATACTACAACTTGGTTTTTTTGAAATTTTATTTTTTTGAGCTGGAGTCTCACTCTGTCGCCCAGGCTGGAGTACAGTGGCTCGATCTCAGCTCACTGCAACCTTTGCCTCCTGGGTTCAAATGATTTTCCTGCTTCAGCCTCCACACTAGCTGGGATTACAGCCACCATGCCTGGCTAATTTTTTTATTTTAGTAGAGACGGGGTTTTGCCATGTTGGCCATGCTGGCCTCAAACTCCTGGTCTCAAGTGATCCATCTGCCTCAGCCTCCCAAATTGCTGAGATTATAGGCATGAGTCTCTGTGCCTGGCCAGCTTTTTAAAAATTTTATTTTATTTTATTTTTGGAGACAGGGTCTTGCTCTGTTGCCCAGGCTGGAGTGCAGTGGCACTATCTAGGCTCACTGCAACCTCCACCTCCAGGGTTCAAGTGTTTCTCCCGCCTCAGCCTCCCGAGTAGCTGGGATTACAGGCATATGCCACCATGCCCGGCTGAGTTTTGTATATTTAGTAGAGACAGAGTTTCACCATGTTGGCCATGCTGGTCTTGAACTCCTGACCTCAGGTGATCTGCCCGCTGTAATCTCCCAAAGTGCTGGGATTACAGGTGTGAGCCACCGCACCCAGCCCTGGCCAGCTTTTTTAAAAGTTAAAATACCTTGAAGTTCTTTGGACATCTTTTAGTCCAAAAATTCCAAGTTTATTTTCATAGCTACCTGACATTTCTTTGATTGGTTAGTAAACTCATTTAACCAGTGTTTGCTGTAGATAAGTAGTTTGCAGTTTGAGACTTGCCAAAAAGTAAAAAGGTGCCTTTGTGAACACATTTTAATATATTATCTTTGCATGCTTTGAATCTATCTGAAGTAAAATTGCTAGTATGGAACTTGATGGGTAAAGCTGAAATTTTATTATCATTGCTCTCCAAAGAGACCATGCCAGTTTATACTCTAATAAATAGATACATAGATAAGGGTGGTGTATGTTTCTCCACACTTTTGCCAACACTGATTTTCATCATTTTAAATCTTTGCCACACTGATAAGTAAAAAATGGTATCTATTTCAATTTGCATTTCCTTAATAGAGCGAGGTTGAGTTTATTCAAAAACATCCTGTTCTTAGCTCCAGTGTTACTTTTTCCACTGAGTTGCTTGTCTTTTTATTCTTGGTTTGCACAGGCTCTGATTACGAAAGTAGTCAGATCAGTTGCTACAGACAATGCTTCCCAGATTGTCATCTGTCTTTTGATTTTGCTTTTTAGTATTATATTTCCATAAATAAGTTTATAACTTTTCTGTAGTTACAATTTTTTTTTTTTTTTTTGGTGCTTGTATGGCCACATTATTACATTTAAATCTTTGCTCCATCTGGAATGTATTTTGGGGTGAAGAGTGAGGCAGAACCCCTCCACTGCTGTGTGTGCTCACTGCCTGGCAGGCGCAGCAACCCCACTTCCTTCCTTCCTGCCCTCCCTGCTGCCTCACTTTGCTGGGCCATTCTTATCTTCTTCCTGGAGGGAATGTTAAGCTCCAGCTTCCTCCTTGCCTCTCATCTCTAAGGGTTCTTCAGTCTGCCCTCATGAGCTGCTGGGATGTTCTTTCTAAAGTGTGGATTGAATCATGCTGCTCCTTTGGTAGCTCCTCACAGCTTTTCAGATAAAATTTAAACTCCTTATTTAGAATAATTTAGAAAAACCCCAAAGAATAGAAATTACAAATCTAAAAGTTGAAAATCTTGTATCATAGGTTGCTGGTGAGTCTGATATTTAGGAATGAGAGGATATGTAACTAAAAATGCTTTAAAAATCTTTACATCTTGATGAATAAGTTTTTTAGAAAGATGGCTAGAGAAAGGAATGGACCAAGAATTTGAAAACCTGCATACATTAATAACCGTTAGAAAAGGTCAGATTAATGTTTTGGAGGAAAGGGCCTGTACCCAGTCAGTTTTATAAGTATTCTTTCAAGCTTTCAAGTAACTACTAATTGTGCATGTGTATAATTCAAAAGCATAGAAAAACCTGTGAAGAGTCAATTAATTTGATGAAACTGCCTATTCCTGATAACAAAGCCTGATAAGCCTAGCATTAAAAAAAATGATAGGCGAATCTCACTGATGAATGTAGTTGTAAGAATTCTAAAATGTCAGGCCAGTCATAAAAGTATGGCCAAGGGATGTTTAGTCCAAGAATATAAGAATGATTTAGATTAAAATTGACAACTACTGATGCTGAGTTTGATGAATTAGATTGTAATAATATCTCTCTTGGCACAGCATATCAAGATATAATGCATAGGTACATTTTACACTTTGGGGGAAGCATGAGGCAATTGTAGTGAGAATCCACTGGAATTACACTAAAACCAGAGTCTGGATTCTGTCCTCCCTATTCCCATTCCAGATCAAGGAAGATACTTACCTATTAGCATTATTCTACGAAGAGCAGGAAAAAGTAAAAAGAACTCATAGACACAGTGATAAAGTTTGGGGTCAGTGTCAGAACTACCTGTGTGGCCTTCAAAAAATCAAATGCAGTAATTTAGTTTCAAACGACCCCATAAGGCTTGGTGCAGTGGCTAACGCCTATAATTCCAGCACTTTGGGAGCCAAGGTGGGTGGATCATCTGAGATCAGGAGTTCAAGACCAGCCTGACCAGCTTGGGGAAAACCCATCTCTACTAAAAATACAAAACTTAGCTGGGCATGATGGCACATACCTGTAGTCCCAGCTACTTGGGAGGCTGAGGCAGGAAAATCACTTGAACCTGGGAGGCAGACGTTGCAGTGAACTGAAATTGCGCCACTGCACTCCAGTCTGGGCAACAAGAGCAAAAACTGTCAATCGATCGATCAATCAATCAATCTATCCCATAGAGGTTGCCTTGCAAGCAGCTAGCAGAAACAAGTGCATGTTCTCTGATGCACTTTTATCCAGGCTTCAAAGGATACCCAAAGATGAAGTTCCAAGGAGCATAAATAAGCCACCGTGAGTCAAGTCAGACGAACACAATTGAAAGACGGCAGATACTACAGCTATCAGATATAGGATATAAAACAAGTACTTTAAGTCCTCACTTTACGTCATCAATGGGTTCTTGGAGACTGCAAGTTGAAGTGAAATGACTTTAGGCAAAGTGGCATAGCAGTCATGGAATGATATTTTATTCAATGTCATTTCATTATAATTGAGAAAAATTCCTAGCTGGGACCCACTGTCTGTGTGGAGTTTGCATGTTTTCTGCCACATCTGCAGGTTTTCTCCAGGTGCTCCAGACGTTAGGTGATTTGGCGCATCTCTATGGTCCCAGTCTGGGTGAGTGTGGGTGGATGTATGTGCCCTGTGATGGGATGGTGTCCTGTCCAGGATCAGTTCCTGCCTTGTACCCTCAACTGCTGGGAAAAGCTCCAGCCTCCTGAGACCCTGAACTGGAATAATTGGGAAAATCAATATCTTCTTTCAGTTAATCTTACTTTAATGTATGTACTGCTCAGATTTATTCCAGTGTTTAATATTGGAAGTGTTTTAGTGTTACTTAGAAGTTTGTTGATGTTTTTGTGACCAGAAATATGCTGTAGGAGCTTAACTCATATTATTATATCAGTTAGCCTAGGGTAAAATTGGTTTTGTTGTCAGTTTTTTGGTTTTTTTTTTTTTTTTTTTTTTTTTTTTTTTTTTGAGACGGAGTTTCGCTCTTGTTACCCAGGCTGGAGTGCAATGGCGCGAGCTCGGCTCACCACAACCTCCGCCTCCTGGGTTCAGGCAATTCTCCTGCCTCAGCCTCCTGAGTTGCTGGGATTACAGGCACGCACCACCATGCCCAGCTAATTTTTTGTATTTTTAGTAGAGACGGGGTTTCACCGTGTTGACCAGGATGGTCTCGATCTCTTGACCTTGTGATCCACCCGCCTCAGCCTCCCAAAGTGCTGGGATTACAGGCTTGAGCCACCGCGCCCGGCAGTTTTTTGGTTTTATTTTGAGACAAAGTCTCACTCTGTCGTCCATGCTTTAGTGCACTGGTGCGATCTTGGCTCACTGCAACCTTTGCCTCCCAGGTTCAAGCGATTTTCCTGCCTCAGCCTCCCAAGTAGCTGGGACTACAGGTGCATACTACCATACCCACCTAATTTTTTTGTATTTTTAGTAAAGACGGGGTTTCACCATGTTAGCCAGTATGGTATCTATCTCCTGACCTCGTGATCCCCTCGCTTCGGCCTCCTAAAGTGTTGGGATTACAGGCTTGAGTCCTTGTGCCTGGCTGTTACCAGTGTTTTAGTAAAGTCACAGATTCCAAAAACCTGTCAACTTTAAGCAAGGACTTACTATATATTAAAAAATAGGTCAGGAACGGTGGCTCACGTCTGTAATCTCAGCACTTCGGGAGGCTGAGACAGGCAGTAGTTTGAGACCAGCCTGGCCAACATGATGAAACTCCATCTCTGTTAAAAATACAAAAATTAGCTCGGCGTGGTGGTGGGCACCTGTAATCCCAGCTACTTCGGAGGCTGAGTCAGAATTGCTTGAATCCGGGAGGCAGAGGTTGCAATAAGGTGAGATTGTGCCATTGCACTCCAGCCTGGGTGACAAGAGCAAGACTTTGTCTCAGGAGAAAAAAAAAAGGACTTAACTATGCATATAAAAAACTTGACAAAGGAGGCCAGGCACAGTGGCTCACGCCTGTAATCCCAACACTTTTGGAGTCCAAGATGGGTGGATCACAAGGTCAGAAGTTCAAGACCAACCTGGCCAACATGGTGAAACCACGTCTCTACTAAAAATACAAAAATTAGCTGGGTGTAGTGGTGGACGCCTGTAATCCCAGGTACTTAGGAGGCTGAGGCAGAGAATTGCTTGAACCCAGGAGGTTGCAGTGAGTTGAGATCACACCACTGCACTCCAGCCTGGGTGATGGAGCGAGACCCAGTCTCCAAAAAAAAAAAAAAAAAAAAATTGACAAAGGAATAAGAAACTTGTAAAATTAGACAGGCAGATTGGGAAGAGGGTGAAATATAACTTTTAGAAATTAAAAAATGAAACTGAAGTCCATTATACTCATTAAATAGATTAGGCATAGATGAAGTGCAGTGAATGGGAAGAAAGGTCTGAAGAAATTGTGCTGAATACAACACAAAGACAGGTGGAAAATATGAATGAAAATTTAAGAAACATGGGAGACTGGGAGGGTATAATATGCTCTTAATTGAAATTCCTGGAGATAACAGAAGCAGTGTGCCAGATGCAGTGTTAGAGAAGCTAATGGCTGAAAAAGTTTCCAGAACACATGCAAAATATCAGTCTTCAGAAAGCCTAATAAATTCCAAATAAGTCAAATTAAATCCCCATGTGGATAAAACATAGTAAGTTACAGAGTATACTTATAAAATATAAGCTTATATAAAAGCAGCCACAGAAAAAGGTATTGATTACCTACAAGGCAACAGCAATTACACTGAATTGGTTTGCCAACAACAATACTGAAGGGAGGATAAATATCAGTGTCAAACTAGAATTCCTTTCTCAAAAAAATACATCTCAACAAATGATCTTTCATGAGTGACAGCAAAATAAAGATTTTTTTTTTTTTTTTTTAAATCTAGGGAAGCTACGTGAAATGCTGAAAAGATGTGTTAGGTTTCACATCTGCTCCTTGCTTGAAAAAGAAAACTAATAAACTAGGGTTTAGAAATTATAAGCTCTCAGAGCACAGGGAGCATGTTCACCACATAATCACATAGTAGGCACTCAGTAAAAATCTGCATGAATGTTCCTCCTGGCATGAGAGTAGCTGTCTGCCAGAAGCAGGCAGGCACTGTGGGTGATAGCGAAATCCTAGAGGAATTCCTATTGAAGTGAGGGCAAAACATGGGTGCCCAGTGTTAGCATTGCTATCAAGTGTGGCACCTTTAGTTCTACTCCAGAAAAAGAAACGGTGAATTTGAGAACTTCAAAATGAGTGGCACTATATAAAACTAATCACCGGAAAAACTATCAGTAGTAACATATACAGAGATTTGACCTAGTAAGAAGTATGACATACCTCCTATCTAGGAAATTAAAACCCATTTCCTTCTCAGGTTTTGTTCAAAATACAAATAGAATATAGTTATTAATATATTCCTTCAATACTGTATGCCTACTGCTGGGGGCACGATGGAGAGCTAGGATGGCTCCTGCCTTCAGCGAACTCTGGGCTGAGTGGTAAACAGGGTGGCGGACCTGTTACTGACTTTTTTGGCTGTAATGGGTATAAAGGAGTAAGTCATCAGTTCTGAGAATTGTAGTTGAGTGAAGAGTCATGAAATGTCTCACAGGGAGGTGAACCATAAATTGAGTCTTAATTCATGACCAAAAGGCCATGAATTAAAAGGTCCTCAGCATGAATAGTCATCTTCAAGTGGGTAAGTCATCTGGCCATCTTTACATTTCATAAATAGAATGAAAGATGTTCAAAGGGGAAAATTCATCACTTGACAGATTGTGACATGAGCTAAGATCAGGAGGCTTTTATTTCTTGGGGGTTAATCATATTAAGTGTTTATATAAACCTATCTTATGAAGAGTTGTCTGAAGAAGTCTAATCAGTTCTAATCTGATTGCCCTAATAGGTTTAGTTGCTATAGTAGTTGACCATGATGTGCTATTAATTAACAAACAGACTTTTTATTTTTAACTTGAATTTTAAGCTCTGATAAAACCATATGATTAATCAGAACACTTGAGACATGATCTAAAATTGATGATTTGGTGCTTTAAAATTTTGTTACTCATCTCTGTTTCTCCTACGTGAACGTCACACTTGGAGACTCATTAATTCTTTTTCTGGGGACATCAGGAAGCACCACTCTGTAGTGGTTGGTGGTCTCCTGTAATAGGGTTCCCCAGAGGGACAGAACTAATAGGATATATATATCCTATTATTTGAGTTTATTAAGTATTAACTTACATGATCTCACAGGGTCCCACAATAGGCTGTCTGTAAGCTCGAAGGGCAAGGAAAGTTTCAAAACTAAAATTCTACTTCTCTTAGACTCTTGCAACAGGATTAACAAAGGGGCTGCATCTGATTATTGAGTTGTACTTAGAGCAATGTTGAAAACCAACAGTTAACTTAAATAATATAGTTATTGTCCTGAATAAAATGACTTGGCTTTTAATTCCTACAAGAGTGTCCATTGCAGCACTGCAATGAAAATTAGATCAAATTTCTGTATTTGCTACTTTGATAGTTTTTCCCGTGATTAGTTATATAGGTAGGAGATGCCATTGATTTTAAAGTTGGTAATGTCTTTTTCTGGATTAGAACTTCAGGTGCTGAGTTTCAAAACCAAAGAACTTGGAGTCCGATGTTTGAGAGGAGGAAGCGTCCAGCATGGGAAAAAGATGTAGGCTGGGAGGCTAGGCCAGTCTTGCTTTTTCATGTATTTCTGCCTGCTTTATATTTGCTAACAGCTGATTAGATTGCACCCACCAGATTAAGGGTGGGTCTGCCTCCCCCAGCCCACTGACTCAAATGTTAATCTCCTTTGACAACACCCTCACAGACACACCTAGGATCAGTACTTTGCATCCTTCAATCCAATCAAGTTGACACTCAGTATTAACTATCACATCTTCTTTAGACTACATCTCCCTGTGGTCCTTGTATCCTTCTGTCATCATCCCATAAGCTTTATCCCCTCCTGCACCCCACTGTCGCTTCAACAGTGTCCTTTTTGTCCTATGAGGAAGCCTTATCAATTTTACTTCAAATGATTATGATTAACTAAAACAATTCTTTCTTTTCTAGGATTGTGGAAATCTATAGTAGAAGACTACAAGGTAAGTTTTAAAAATCTTTATATACAGAAAACATTTTTTTCTTTTTGAGACAGAGTCTTGCTCTGCCACCCAGGCTGGAGTGCAGTGGTGCAATCTCAGCTCACTGCAGCGTCGGTCTCCTGGGTTCAAGTAATTCTCCTTCCTCCCACTCCCAAGTAGTTGGGATTACTAGCTTGCACCACCATGCCTGGCTAGTTTTTGTATTTTCAGTAGAGACAGGATTTCACCATGTTGGTCAGGATGGTCTTGAACTTCCGACCTCAGGTGATCTGCCCACCTTGGCCTCCCAAAGTGCGGGGGTTACAGGCATGAGCCACTGCGCCTGGCTATAGAAAATATTTTTCCTACACAGAAAGTATTTTTTGTTCTATTACAAATATAGTAAGTATGACTTATAAAACTACAAAACCTCATAGGAATATAAAATTTCAAGCCTCCAGAAGAAATCACTGTTGTATTTGCACATTTCTTCACATTTTCATGCATATACCTACATTTTCAAATCAGTTTATTTGGATTATGTTTAAACAAAAATGTGCTCATTTTATACATAATCGGCCTTTTTTTCCTGCTTTTTTTCATTTAACAAATCTTAAACATTTTTACCATATCCATGTAACTGTCTCATTCATTTTGGTGGCTGCTTAGAATTCTACTGTATATGCCATGTCTTGATGTAGCCTGTACTCATTCTGATAGACATTGGGGTTTCATCAGTTTTCAAGGAGATGCAGTGCTGCAGTGAACACTCTTGTATGAATTAAAAGCCAAGTCATTTTATTCAGGACAGGAACTATATTATTTATGTTAAATTGTTTGTTTTCAACACTGCTCTAAGTACAACTCAATAATCAGATGCAGCCCCTTTGTTAACCCTGCTGCAAGCTATTTATTTGCTGTACTACTTTACCTTCGTGGAGGTGCTTGATAACCAGTACTGTGTTGGTCTTACTGCACAGGTATGAAATAGCTGTGATTCTAATCCCCTCCCCCAGTGATGCGGGAATCTCTTTAGTCCTATACTTCAGGTAAGGGAATTGAATCCAGGCCTCCCGTGGCCCAGTCAACAGACAAAGCAGATTGGTAAAAGCTGGTGTGTCTTGGCTCTTAAATCTCACAGAAGTCTACTTTTTAAGATTTCAAATGTTCTAGAGACAGAAAAAGCTTCCAGCTGTTTGTGTCACACTCTCAAACCGAGCTCCTTGTCACATCCACAGTTCAGGAGCGCCTTACGAAACAAATTGCTGTAGCAATCACAGAAGCCTTGCGGCCTGCTGGAGTCGGGGTAGTGGTTGAAGCCACGTAAGTCTGCATCTGCCTTTAGTAACATCATAATGGTGCACCAGAAATGATCTTACAACTTAGTTTCTAGCACCAGGTGATGCCACACAACTGACATGTTAACTGTAGATTTTATCCCTGAGCCTAAAACTGTTTTACTACTTTCATTTACTGTGTTGCTGTTGTAGGAACAGAGTTTGGGAGTATTTTTTCGAGGGTAGAGTTGGGTTTGTGGAAGCATAGGGCGTTATAAGCACAACTGTAGAGATTTGTACAGCCAATAGCCATTTTTAAAAATGTTAAAGACAGGATCTTGCTCTGTCACCCAGGCTGGAGTGCAGTGATATGATCTTGGCTCACTGCAACCTCTGCCCCCTGGGTTGAAGTGATTCTCCTGCCTCAGCCTCCCAAGTAGCTGGGATTACTGGCATGTGCCACCATACCCAGCTAATTTTGTATTTTTAATAGAGATGGGATTTCACCATGTTGGCCAGGCTGATCTCAAACTCCTAATCTCAAGTGATCTGCCTGCCTCAGCCCCCCAGATAGTGAGATTACAGGTGTGAGCCACTGTGCCCAGCCCCAATAGCCATTTTTATATCTTCTCTTGATTTCTTCTCTAGCTCTCTGTTGCTCCAAGCCGAGTTTTTCTAATATTTTGTTACACATTTAATAAATAGAGCCAAGAGTTGGTACGAAGGGCAACTGAAGACATTTCTTTTTTTTTTTTTTTTTTTTTTTTTTTTTTT
>NW_022437014.1:4889464-5050807 GCF_009761245.1 Sapajus apella | reverse complement strand
GGCCTGACATTTCTTTAAGTTAGGATTAGTTAAGAGAATTGCAGGCATTGTGTGGACAAAGTTTTTACGCATTTTGTGACGTGTGAACTCTGTTCCATGTCTGGTATCTAATGTCACCAGGTTGGTCCCTGGTCCTCACTATCTGGATTCTGCCTGGCGATACCAGTGTGTTTGAACATTTATCTGAACACCTAGGCTAGCATAGTGCTGTCTTGGTCCTCAAGACAGAGCAAGTGAGAATTCTAACTTTCTTTTGATTTAGAAGTTAAATACCTCTGTAGACCTTTTATATTGTTTTCACCCCATAAGAAAATTCAGTTTTTCCTCTTTTTGGATGCTTTAAGGATTCAACTACTGATAAGAATAAAAGTTGCAAGACAACTTCAGGAAAAGAGTTTAGGTTGCTGCAAAGGTAATTGCAGCTTTTGTCATTAATTTCAATGGCAAGAACCACAGTTAATTATGCATGAACTTAATAGATACAACATTTGCCCAAGAAGGGATATTTTGATATACTTGGTAACTGTGAACTGAGATTAATCTTTAGGCCTGCTTTTAAAAACTGAACCAGCAGCTGTCTACTCCTTTAAACAAGCCGTGTTGCCTTATTTTGTAGACACATGTGTATGGTAATGCGAGGTGTACAGAAAATGAACAGCAAAACTGTGACCAGCACGATGTTGGGGGTGTTCCGGGAGGATCCAAAGACTCGGGAGGAGTTCCTGACTCTCATTAGGAGCTGAGCGTCAGCATGTGTGTGTGGGTTGTCGATTGTAATGCCAGTAGCATTGTCTGTCTGTCTGGTCTTGTTTGTACATTCCATTTTCAATTGTTAACAGATGTGAACTTTATTCTTTGTCACTAATTATATTTAAAACTATTTCTAGAAAGTCAAAGATAATAAAGGGTTGAGCCCTCTACTTTCTTCTTGCCACCTTTTTGTGGCAATATTAAAGTGAACTGCCAATAGTGTTAAGTATGTGCACAGAACCACTGCCAGATAATCAGGGGGACCTGGGAAGAGAGAAGAATTTGTGTATTTTGTTCAAATAGTATAGTAATTTGACTCATAAGCATAGGAGTATTGGGAATGGGAGGAAACTGTGCCCAGTATACTGTTTTTTTCCTCCTCCAATAAAAATACTATAGTGCTGAAAGTGCTGAAATATTTATGTACAGTGTGCAGTGTTGTTCTGTGAATTCAAGTTCAACGGACTCCACTTTGGTCATGTTTATTAAACCACCAGTGACATTTAAAAATACATTTTTAGCAGGTGTAATGTTAGTTACCAAGGGAAAGTGGTGGAATGTCTATATTTTTTATTTTACTGTGAGTTAAAAAGGCACATTTCTACCTTCTATTGTTTTTAAACTCAAGAACAGGGAATTAGTTCCTGGTGTTGTTTACGAATATATTCTCATGTCAACATACAGGGATTTAGACATTTAACTCTCTGTGCCTTGATGAGAATATCATTTAGAGTGTAGATACTTTTACCTTTTTAAAAAAAAGCCATTATTTTATAAGCCTTAGTATTCACACTGCAAATAACTAGTCATCTTCGTTTTAACTTTACAGGTTTATTGGGAGTTTACTTTGTATGTTCCATGTAGATGCCTCAAATTGTTTTTCTTTAAATCTTTTAAGATATTTTTCTAAGTATTTCCAGAAACGTTTGAGGGTGCCCATCATTTTCAGGTCTGCAGAACTGTAGCTTCCATGCATATGAAAGAACACAGAATGAACGGACGGTGGAAGACATGAGCTGTGTCCAGCGTTCTAACCAAAGCTTATCATTGGTGTCTGTGAAAATGCACTGGAAGCTTCTGGTCCCGGTTTCCTTTTTGGTCTGCATGGGTCTCGTCTTCATAGGTGGTATAGGTATCTTAATTCTGGAAGCTGTTGCCTTATTAATGATCATCTAAAAATTTCCTCCATTGGGGCAGTGTGGGTCAAATTGAACAAAACCCCAAGTCCTCCATAGAAACAAAAAGAATTATTCTATGGCGTGTATTATGTGGTTGACATCGTGCTCTTCAAATCATCCCATTACCCTAAAAATAACTAACTTTGATGCTCTCTTTAACTTTAGTCCCATCTCTGCCACTTTGATGCCATTCAGGTTTTGATGGGGCACGATGGCAGAGGTGCTCTTTTTGTTTTTGTTTTTTCCGTTCCTCTCTACTTCTGTTTCCTAGGTTTTTTCTTTCTGGAGTTTAAGTACAGTGATGATTGGCTTGAGTTCCTTTTGAAATCTAACCAGGTATAAACATTAGCCTGCTTATTATTTAGATATTTATAGGTAGAATTCTAAGCACTCAATGCATGTTTGGTATTTTAAAGTAAAAACAAGTGTGACTTGGAGGACCAAAGAAATTGTTAGCTATACATTTATCTTTATGAGCTCATTTGTATTCCTTTTTAATGACTATTTGTTCTAACAATTCCTAGAAGTGTTCTTATAAAGGTCTAATGTATCCATAGGCTGTTGTCTTATTAGTAAATGCAAAGTAATGTCGTTGTCTGTTTTACTCTGGTCTCGAGTACTTCAAAATTACCTTTTCATATCCATGATCTTGAGTCCATTTGGGGGATTTTTAAGAATTTGATGTATTTAAATATACTATTCAAAATTAAATTGTTTAATTTTATGTATGTGTATGTATGTTCCTGAAGTTGGTCATATTTAAATTATTAAACTATTGTAACTTTGTTCTTGTGAAAGTTGTTTCTTTTTCAACCACCAGTATAAATATTATATATTAAAAAACTTGATTATTTTGGCTGTATTCTGTTTCAGCAAAGACATCACAAGGGCTTCTCCCAGGCATCAAAATATTCAAATACTAATCTCAAATATAGTACAAAGTAACCCCAGGTTCTGACAGTTTCTCCTTGGTATTTCGTTGGAGTATTACTGTCCTCACTCTCTTGACGGTAATGGGAGGGGGAGGTCTGGGATAAGAGCCTGAGTGTCCCTCATGTCCCTGTTGTCCTAATCCTTAGGAGGTAACTTCAGCCTTCTGAGAACTGACACTGTTTCCTACATGGGAGCTACTGGACAAAGGAAGAGCAGGCTAGGGCAGGGAGTGGAAGAGGGTTTCCTTCCCTCTCCTAAGGAGAGCTTGCCCAGGGCAAAACTTCCAGTTAGTGCAAAGGGTTTTGTGGCTGCTCTTCTGTCCCATCCCCAACAACCTGGTTTCCCTCTTGCTAGTGGCCTGCTCCTCATTCTGTGCTCCCCATAGGCAGAGGCCCCTGCCCTCATCGGTGGCCAGTGTGTCCAAGTACTGGGGCCCGTTGATTCTTGCAGGACCCTGTAGACCGTTGGGTAGCAAACCTTATCAAAGTAGGAATGCTTACTGGCATAAAACATCCCTAGAACCACCACTCATAGGTGTCAGTAAAACAATGAGCTGCTCAGCTAACCAAGTTGCTGCTCCTGAGTTTTGTCACTGCAGATTGATTGGCCAAGTTTCTTTTCATTTAGTAGAAGAGCAGTTGCAGACATGAAAGGTTTTCAAGAAGGCTTTCTGTCAAAACAGAGCACCTGGATTCACCATGACAGGCATGGGTCTTCACTCTGATGGAGAGAAGAGGAAGTATCAAGAGATGAGTTTAAGGGGAAGTGTAAGTACCTGACTGCTCACCCTCCCAGAGGCCCTTGGCTTCTTTTTAATTTTTGTTACAGAAAATAAAATATGCACATCAATAGATGAGCATATGGACCCCCATGTACTAATCACCCAGCTTCAAGAAGTCTCATGGCCATCTTGTTTCCTCTATACCTATCTGACCAGATTATTTCAAAGCAAATCCCAGGCATCATTTCATCCATAACTATTTCAGATTATCCAAATAAAGTGGAATCAGGTAAATATGTGACCAAATACCATCCATTATCACACCAAAACTTAGTTCTTCAATATCAAATATCTAAATTTTTCCCTACTGTTTTGTAATTTTTTAGTAGTTTATTTGAATCGAGGTATAAATGAGATCCACACATTCCAACAGGTTGATTTAAGAATCTTACAGGTTCCCTTCCCACTCTCTCCTCTGTTTTCCTTAAAATTTATCTGGCCACTTGTTTTGGAGAAGCCCTGTGTTTATTCCAGGAACTCTCTGGTTGCTGGAATGTCTGTGTCTGTCCAAATGCGGTCAAATTCCAGCTAGGCAGGGAATAAAGGGTTTTGTTTGCCACAACACTTCTCCACGTCCCTAAACCCCTACTCCTCGGCAGCCCAGGTTGGTCTGGTTGTGTCTGACTTTTAACTTGAACATAGCCCTCCTTGTAACTTTTGTAAGTAACTTTTGTTACAAAGTAAGTTTTGTAACTTAGAGCAATTTCCCAGGTACAGAATAGAGCTCATTGCGGTTTTTCTGAGTGTGTCCTTTTTGGGCAAGGCTTCCGTTTTAAAACATGCCTCCTTTGGCTTCAGGTTGGTGAATTCCTTGGCTGCCAAGATTTTGGTTAAGGTGGAAAGGTTATTACAGACGTCAAAACAATGAATCTCACAGTAATTGGTATCCCTTTGAGGGCCTACCCATAGGGAATTCCACTGGGTTGGGCAGCAGGAGTGTTTGGGTTTCCCTCAACCCTGACTTCTTCAGTTACATTTTCATGACATCCTGAGTAAGAATGCCGAGCTCTGGCCGACAAAGGGTAGGGAGGGAAGACACCGCATCTTGCATTTAAGCAGTGCCTTTTTTTCTCTCCCTAACAGCCCAGCTGTGGCTTGCTTGTAGGTCCTGGTAGGATAACTCCTGGTACCTGCATTACACAGCCCTAATGCATCTATCCATGTTTCCTCTTATTTCTACATTCTCCTGTTTGTTTTGAGCAATATGTCCACAACTCTGACCTTTTGAGAAATCCTTTCACCCGGGAACCGACTGCTGCCCAGAGAAACGTGGTTTGCCTGCTGGTGAGCACTGGGAAGGCTGCGTTGAGGGAGACTGTGATGCATGCCTGGGCACGTGGAGTAACAGCTTCCTCTCAGGCTGTTGATTTTCTCCTGATTTTAGAATGTGGATTTTTGATTCTCCCTCCTTTTCCTGGATCCTTTCATGTTCAAAAATGTACTGAACAAATAAATGAGATTAAAAAAAATTTTTTTTGTGTGGAGTTTCCCATTACATGTGTAGTGATAATTTTTAGTCATTCTATCTAGACTGATAAATTTCTGTATGGAAATTTTTCACTTTGAAAGGACATTTTACTTCTAAAACCAAGGGTGATAAACTGAATTTTAAAAACCTAGTAAATAAAAATTAGTTTAAAACCATTCCGGTTCTAGCAGGGACCACAGAATTATTGGTCCATATTGGTCATCTGATCACTGGTCTCCTAGCAGCTGCTCAACCATTTTTGGCTGGAGGTGGGATTTGGTCTCTGTCCCTCTTTGGCTTCACTGCTGCCGGCCTCCACTGTGTTCCTGATTGCTTGGGAAGAACAGCCTTGGACATCTGCATCCAGATAGAGGAGAGTCTTACATGGACCCACACAGTGACTTCCCCTCCTCTCAATTTGGGAAATTTTAAAGGAATTTCCATTTCCAGTTTGAACAAGTCCAGACAGAGAGAGGAAGCACCCTGAATGTTTGTTTGTACCTTTAACCTTTCTACCTTTAATTAATCTTTTTTTTTTTTTTTTTTTTTTTGAAAGAGTCTTGCTCTTTTGCCCCGGCTGGAGTGTGGGGGTGTGATCTTCTTGGCTCACTGCAACCTCACCTCTTGGGTTCAAGTGTTTCTCCTGTCTCAGCTTCCTGAGTAACTGGGATTAAAGGCACCCTCCACCATACCCAGCTAATTTTTGTATTTTTAGTAGAGATGGGGTTTCACCGTGTTGGCCAGGCTGGTGTCGAATTCCTGACCTCACCGCCTACCTTGGCCTCCCAATGTGCTGAGATTACACTCAGCGCAAAGTGCTGAGCCACTGTGCCCAGACCAAGACAATGTCAGAGCAGAATTTCTAGCCTCAAGTCTCATTTCTGAGTATTTCTGAAAGTTGATTTGGATGTGATCAAGGAGTTTTTGAAGTCGTATCCAAATCTTAGCTGATCTTCTCGTGCTTAACAATGTCAGAATCACCTCTTAATGAAGTTGGGGGAGTTAATACTTGGATATCTTAAGAGAATTTTTATATAAATTTAATATGTTTAAGAAATAATTATGAACAAAAGGTGTCACATGCACCTGAAATATAGACAAGCCAACAATGAACTCTCATTGTCTTTTTATCTAGAACACACACAAAACAGAACATTAAAATCAACATGACACCCTGAGTTCTGAGAACTCATAATTTGTTTCCTGCATTTTAGTTTTTTGGGGGATGGAAAACAAATCTTCCAGATTTAATGTGTTTGTGTGTGTACCCTCCCTCCCCTTCCTCCCTTCCTTCCTTCCTTCCTTTTTCTTTTCTTTCTTTCTTTTTTTTTTTTTTTGAGACAGGATCTTGCTCTGTTGTTGCTCAGGCTGGACTGCAGTGGCACAATCTTAGCTCACTGCAACCTCTACCTCCCTGGCTCAAGCGATCCTCGTGCCTCAGCCCCCCAAGTAGCTGGGACTATAGGTGTATTCCACCATGCCCAGCTAACTGAATATTTCCATTTTGTAAGTGAGTTGGGTGTCAGGGAGGGTCAAATGACGTGCATCACCCCACTGGGTAAAGAACTGATGTTGCTGCCTGGACTCTGCTCCTGCTGACCTTTCTGTTAACCAGTGGGCCCAGCCCTCTAGGTTTCCTCTGGCTCCCCAGTGCAGCTGGTTAATCTTTTGCAGGTGCCTTTGGCCACTCTGTGCCCCCACGTATTTGAAGATGTATACTATTACCTTTGCCCTTTGAACTCATAGGTGCTGCTGGGAGTAATTATAGGAGTGAGCTGATTACCTTGTAGTTCCTTCTAGTCACATGTCTTAAATGCTGAAATTAAAAAAAAAAAAATTCTGTGGTTAGCACAAAATTCAAACATCACAAAAGAATATGTAAGGAAATGTTTACCTTCACCTCTGCTCTTGCGTAAGCCAGAGCTATCATCAGATACATTTAATGAGATCTTTACTTTTATTGCAGAATGAAAATCTTTGCCTCCTGGATGTAGGCTGACTTTATGTACTTCCTAATGGTGAAGGTGTGACTCTAAACTGGTGAGGAATTTGTGTGACTATCAGAATGTAAAATCCATTATGTTTATTTCTGGTGTTCTTTCAAAGTCGTTAGATGCTTTCTCTGAATTTATTTGTGTGTGTGTGTGTGTGTGTGTGTGTGTGTGTGTGGCAAAATCACCTGTAGAACTTTGACCATCCTAGCAAAAGAAAGGTGGATTCTGGCAAGCTGAGTGTTTCAAGCAGAGATTCTTTTAAAATTTGTGTTTTTCATTTGTTTTCATGTTATTTGAATGGGTAATATATGAACTTGCATAAAATTTGAAAAGCACAGAAGGATATGCAGCAAAAAGTCTGCCTTTCCATCTCCAGCCCCTCAGGTCTTTTCCCCAAAGCAACCGCTTTACCACTTTCTTACCAATACTTCCCCAGATATTTAAGGCAGATTTACACATGCACGCACACACGTTTATTTACACACACACGCATACACACACACGTTTATTTAAATGAGGGATTATTGGCCACATGTGCCTATCCAGATCACCTAGGGATCTTTTTGACAATGTTTCTGTACCCTGTGGGGAACTATTCAGTATTTGTAATTATAGTTTGAAAAAAAAAATTGCTCTTGGTTATTCTGGTGGGCTCTCTCAGTTAAGAATGACTAAGCTAAGATACAAAAATTCAGACCCATGGAACCCATCAGGAAGCAAGTACCTCCTTCCCAGGCAATTTGGGCAGGAGAACAGCTATGTGGATCATTCTGTGAGCAATTGTTTCTAACGTCCATGGTTAAGGGCATCTGCAACCACTCAGTTGATAAGTCTAAAGGTAAATTGTTCCTTAAAAGGGACTGTCTCCAGATTAATATAATCAGTGCTGCAACTTGCTGTGTATAAATAGCTTACTTCTCTGGTCTGATATCTCTAAACATATCCTACCGTTTTCCTCCTCCATCTCCTTTTTTATTTTTCCTCCTCCATCTTTTTTTTTTATACTTGTTAATCATAGAAAACTTAGAAAACGGCTGGGCACAGTGGCTTACATCTGTAATCCCAGCACTTTGGGAGGCCGAGGCAGGCAGATCACCTTAGGTCAGAAGCTCGAGAAGCTGGCCAACATGGTGAAACCCTGTCAGTACTAAAAATACAAAAATTATCCAGGCATGGTGGCAGGCACCTGTAGTCCCAGGCTGAAGCAGGGAATTGCTTGAACCCGGGAGGTGGAGGTTGCAGTGAGCTGAGATTGTGCCACTGCACTCCAGCCTGGGTGACAGAGCAAGACTCTGTCTCCGAAAAAAAAAGAAAAGAGAAAAAAACCTTGGAAAACAGTGAGCTATAAAGAAAAAGACCAGTTACCCAATTGCATAGTTCAAGAAATAACTTGTTAACATTTGTTTTATTTTACTTGCTTTTTTTTTTGTTTTTGTTTTTGAGACAGAGTTTCACTTTTGTCACCCAGGCCGGAGTGCAGTGGTGCCGTCTCTGCAAACTCTGCCTCCCAGTTTC
The DNA here is from genome assembly GCF_009761245.1 of Sapajus apella. Taxonomy (NCBI): domain Eukaryota; kingdom Metazoa; phylum Chordata; class Mammalia; order Primates; family Cebidae; genus Sapajus; species Sapajus apella. The sequence continues at coordinate 5,042,188 of NW_022437014.1, read as the reverse complement.
AAGCGATTCTCCTGCCTCAGCCTCCTGAGTAGCTGGGATTGTAATTGGCACCCACCACTATGCCCGGCTAATTTTTGTACTGTTAGTAGAGATGGGGTTTCTCCATATTGGCCAGGCTGGTCTTGAACTCCTGAGCTCAGGCTGTCCGCCTGCTTCGACCTCCCAAAGTGCTGGGATTACAGGCATGAGCCACTGTGACTGACCTTATTTTACTTGCTTTTAAAATTGTGCAAATAATATCTGGATGCTTCTGGAATATTTAAAGCAAATCCATCCATCCAGTCTTATCATTTAATCTATATTTATTTTAGTATGTATCACTAGTGGATGAGGGGTAAGGATTTAAATAAAATCCCCACACATTATCACATCCCCCCAAAGTTACAGTCATTATTTCATATCATATATTCTGCATTGACCTCTTCCCAGGTTGTCTCACATTTCTTCCTAGAGTTCACTTTGATGTGGGTTCTTCCAACATTTGCCCCTCCTTATCTGTGTAACTATCTGTAATACTTTGAATACTCTAAAGTCCACATAGTCATCCCCTCCCTTATCTTGTATCTTTGTTTAAATGGCTACATGATATTCCATGGTCACATGTATTTTCATAGTGATGAGCTGTTACATTGTTTCCAGTTTTTCCTTATTATAAATTACAGTACAGTGGACATCTCTAGTTCCAAAGGAAGGGCTTTTAAGTATAGATTTATTGGGACAGAAAAGTCACCTGCCTTTCTATGTTCCCCTCCTCTAACAATGGACAGACTTAGGTGGGCTATTTACTATCCCCCATCCTGGCACTGCCCCGTTCAACCATCCTCATATTGTAACTGTCGTATACCTAAAATTTTGTAGCACACAAATTATTTTTTTCTCTTACCTAGGGGTAACTTTGCACCTCACTTATCTTGGCAGATTCACAGTTTTACACTGAAAGTTTTATTGAGATAATTGTAGATTTACATACAGTTGTAAGAAAGACTACACAGAGTTCACTTCTGTACTTTGCTGGGTTTCCTCCAGTGCTCACATTTAGTCAAATGATGGTGCACTATCCCAGCCAGGATATTGACATTGATGTAATACACTAATCTCATTCTGATTTGTCCAGTTTTGCTTGTACTCACTTGTATGTGTGATAAGTTCTCTACAGCGGTATCACCTGTGCAGGTCTGTGTATCCCCCACCACAGTCAAGATGCTGACAGTTCCAACACCACAGGATCTATCACATTGCCTTACAATAACTGCACCACTCACCCTCAGCCCCTTCACATTGTACAAATACTTTTTTTTTTGTTTGAGACAGAATCCCCCTTTGTTGCTCAGGCTGGAGTGCAGTGGCATGATCTTGGCTCACTGCAACCTTCACTTCCTGAGGTCCAGCGATTCTTGTGCCTCAGCCTCCCTGAGTAGCTGGGATTACAGGCATGCACCATCACACTAGGATAATTTTTGTATTTTTAGTTGAGATTGGGTTTCGCCATGTTGGCCAGGCTGGTCTCAAATTCCTGGCCTTAAGTGATCCACTCGCCTGGCCTCCCAAAGTGCTGGGATTACAGGCATGAGCCACTGCACACAGCCAAAAAGACTCTCAATACATAGTCCAGATTTCTTTCTGGCAAGATATAACTAATTCATACTACTCTGCCAGCATTGAGTATCATTTTAAGAATATATTACTAGGCGGCCAATATTTTCACTGTCTAGCTTTCTATTAAAGTCTATTAATACATGTATTATCAAATTTGGCATCAAAGTGTATTGCAAATATTCTCCTAGAAGAAATGAAGCAGATGTTTCTTTAATTTCTCTGCTTATCCAATACTTCAAAACATTGTTTTCAGTAAAAATCAAATCACAGACGCTGCCAAATGCAATAAACATACAGCCTTCTATCTTTAACAAAGCTGGTACTAACTTTCAGAAACATTACTCATGGGGTTGAGGCAATTACATTTTGCTTAGTAGGGTTTTCTGGCTAAGAGCAGACTAGAAGATTTTGATAAAGTTATTTCTAAAAAGATATTATCTAACTCAGAGGATACTTATGTTTTCTAAGTACACTTCAATGAACAATAATTTTATTTTCCTCAGGTAGAGGTAATCTCTTGAGAGAAGGGGCCCTCTCAATATCTCTTTCTGAGAAATGAGCATATTCCTTCTGCTTGGCACTGGTCCGGGTAACCCACGTCACCCTGGCGTGCAGGCTGACTCACTTTGTGGGGTCGGAATTATTCTTGGTCTAAAGTGAAGTCACTGTGGATCTGCTTTTCATTATAAGCCATCATTTCTGCTAAAGGTAGAGCATTGCTGAAGTTTTAGTTGAGGTGATTATAAACAGCAATATGGAGGATGAACCTGGAATAGAGCAGATAGAAACAGTGTGAGGGTAGATTGATAGATGACAGGTGGAATTAGAAGGCTCTGCCCTCAGGCTAATATAGTGTAGGAGGTACTTCAGTCATAAATACAGTTCATGATAAGTCAGTTCTCATTTTGCCTGGAAAAGTTAACACACAGGATGCATGGAAGATGCAATTTAATTGTAGCCATGTCACTGTGCACTTTTCAGATCTAGAAATCATAGAGAATATAAACAAAGAAGATCAGATTATAAAAGACCCTGTATATATATTTGCTATTTAAAACAACAATAAATGCCTATATCCTTTGCCCCAATAATCCTGCTTTGGGGAGTTTATCCTCTAGGTGTATTTGTATATGTAGACGTGAAGGTGACGTTTGTGTACAGGGTTATTCATTGCAGCATGTTTTGTCATAAGAAAGCTCTTATTTCTTAGCTCTGAACCCAAAGTATGTAAAATGATCACATGAAGTTTTGGTTGCAATTTTTAGGGTCCTGGAAGTCCTAGCTGGAGCAATCAGGCGAGAGAAAGAAATAAAAAACATCCAGATAGGAAAAGAAGAAGTCGATTTATCTCTTCACTGATAATATTACTCTATACCTAGAAAACCATAAGGACTCCACTAAAAGGCTCCTGGAACTGATAAATGACTTCAGTAAAGTTTCAGGATACAAAATCAATGAACACAAATTGGTAGAGTTTCTGTACACCAATAATGTTCAAGCTGAGAGTGAAATCAAGAATGGAACCTATTTACAATAGCCACAAAAAATGAAATACCTAGGAATGCATCTAACCAAGGAGATAAAAGATTTCTACAAGAACTGCAAAACACTGATGAAAGAAATCATAAATGACACAAACAAATGGAAAAACATCCTATGCCCATGGTTCAGAAGAATTAATATTGTTAAAATGGCCATACTGCCAAAGCAATCTATAGGGACAACACTATTTTTTTTTTTTTTTTTTGAGACGGAGTTTGGCTCTTGTTACCCAGGCTGGAGTGCAATGGCGCAATCTCGGCTCACTGCAACCTCCGCCTCCTGGGTTCAGGCAATTCTCCTGCCTCAGCCTCCTGAGTAGCTGGGATTACAGGCACGCGCCACCATGCCCAGCTAATTTTTTGTATTTTTAGTAGAGACGGGGTTTCACCATGTTGACCAGGATGGTCTCGATCTCTTGACCTCGTGATCCACCCGCCTCGGCCTCCCAAAGTGCTGGGATTACAGGCTTGAGCCACCGCGCCCGGCCGGGACAACACTATTCTTATCAAGCTGCTAACGTCATTTTTTCACATAACTAGAAAAAAACCTATGCTAAAATTCATATGGAACCAAAAAACAGTCCAAATAGCAAAAGCAATCCTAAGCAAAAAGAACAAGAGCAGAGGCATTACCTGACTTCAAACTATGTTATAAGGTTACAGTAGCCAAAACAGCATGGTATAGTACAAAAACAGACATATAGCCATTTGCAGTGGCTCATGCCTGTAATCCCAGCACTTTGGGAGGTTGAGGCAGGCAGATCACTTGAGTCCAGGAGTTAGAGACCAGCCTGGGCAACATGGCAAAACCCCGTCACTATGAAAAATACAAAAAGTTAGCTGGGTGTGGTGATGCACGTCTGTGATCCCAGCTACTCAGGAAGCTGAGGTGGGAGAATGATCTGAGCCTGGGAAGTCAAGGCTGCAGTGAACTGTGGTCACGCGACTGCACTACAGCCTAGGCAACAGGAGTGAGACCCTGTCTCAAAAAAGACAAAACAAAAAAACAGGCACATAGACCAGTGGAAAAGAAGAGAAAACCTAGAAATAAAGCTTCGCACCTACAGCCATCTGATCTTTGACAAAGTCAACAAAAATAAGCAACGAGGAAAAGACTCCCTGTACAATAAATTGTGCTGGGATAGCTGTCTAGCCATAAATAGGAGAATGAAACCTGACCCTTATTATCTTGAGATGTATTAAAGATTTCTATGTAAGACCTCAAACAATAAGAATCCTAGAAGAAAACCTGGAAAACCCCATTCTGGACATCAGCCTTGGAAAAGAATTTATGACTAAGTCCTCAAAACCAATTGCAACAAAAACAAAAATGGACAAGTAGGAGCTAATTAAAGAGCTTCTGCACAGCAAAAAAAACTATCAACAGAGTAAACAGACAACCTACAGGATGGAAGAAAATATCTGCAAACTCTGCGTTGAGCAAAGGTCTAATATCCAGATTCTATAAGGAACTTAAACAATTGAACAAGCAAAAAACAAATAACCTCACTAAAAATGTGTGAAGGACATGAACAGACACTGCTCAAAAGATGACATACAAGCAGCCAACAAACATATGAAAAAACACTCCACATTACTCATCATCAGAAAAATGCAACTCAAAACCACGATGAGATATCATGTCACACCAGTCGGACTGGCTATTACTAAAAAGTCAAAAAACAAGATGCTGGTTAGGCTGTGAAGAAAAGGAACACTTATACACTGTTGGTGGGAATGTAAATTGGTTCAGCCACTGTGGAAAGCGGTTTAATTCAACTCAGCCATCCCATTGCTGCTATATATCCAAGAGAAAATAAATCATTCTACCAAAAAGACACATGCAGTCACATGTTCACCACAGCACTATTCACAATAGCAAAGACATGGAATCAACCTAGCTACACATCAGTGGTGGACTGGATAAAGAAAATGTGGCACATAGACACCATGGAATACTACACAGTCATAAAAATGAATGAAATCATGTCCTTTGAAGCAACATGAATGCAGCTGGAGGCCATTCTCTTAAGAGAATTAACACAGGAACAGGAAAGTGGGAGCTAAACATTGGATACTCACGGACATAAAGATGGCAACAGTAGACACTGGAGATGACTAAGGGGGACAAAGCTTTCTTTATTTGTATAATGTCAACTTCTAGTGATGAAAAACTAACCACAGGTACTATGCTCAGCACCTGGGTGACAGGATCAATCATATCCCAAACCTCAGCATCACACAATATATCCATGTAACAAACCTGCATGTGTATATCCTGAATTTAAAATGGAAGTTGAAATTATAAAAATAAACAAATAAATACATTTTTAGAATCTTTCCACTAAGAGTAGATTGGATTCTTTTTTTGTTTGTTTGTTTGTTTGTTTTGTTTTGTTTTTAGAGATAGGATCTTGCCATGCTGACCAGGCTCGTCTTGAACCCTGAGCTCAAGCAATCCTCCCACCTCAGCCTCCCAATTAGCTGGGACTACAGGCATGCACCACTGCCCCCAACTTAGGTAGATTAGATTCTGATCCACTGTTCACTTTTGTCTCTTGGGCTCACACTAAGCAAAGTTCTGAGGTTAGGCAGGAGCAATTGGTTGGTTCTTGTTGAGAATCCTGCAAAGCATTAGTTAGCATCTCATCTAGGGATATGTGTGGACTGGGAGTCACGGTGTTCCTTTTTTTTTTATTTTTTTTTGTGGAATGTTTCAAGAATTTGCGTGTTATCCTTGCGCAGAGGCCATGCTAATCTTCTCTGTATCGTTCCAATTTTAGTATATGTGCTGCCAAAGCAAGCACTCACGGCATTCTTTACTCTCTTACTTTTGGAGACTGGAGAAGGGAGGTTTGGGGAATTTGTTCTTGATTAGGTGTTGTGTAAGCAGACAAAAATGAGGGACGCAGAACCGCCTGCCTCACCCTTTTCTTTTTACTCTTTATCCTAGGAGTGGAAGCAAAAATCCCAGGCTCTGCCTTCTGTAAAAGCCCCACGGAGGCATTATGACTTGGAAGGAGAGTTCAGACTCGCGTTCCTATAATTGTGAACAGACCTTTCATTTTTAAAGCAATATCTGTGCTGCATAATCTGTTTTCTAAATGTGTAATTGCTCTGATAATGTACTGAGCTTAGGGAAGATTGTTATTTCGGAGACCTAGAACTTCTTATAGTACCAGGACAGCATTCCCCTTCTAAAGCTTTCAAATACATGGAACAGAACAAAAGGGAGTGTAAGTTAAAGATAACCATGGCACTTTGAAAAGCTGAGAATGGAGGATTGCTTGAGGCCAGGAGTTCCAGACCCCCAGCCTGGGCAACATAATGAGATTTCATCTCCACAAAAAATTTTTAAAAATTAGCTAGGTGTGGTGGCATATGCCTGTAGTCCAGCTGTGTAGGAGGCTGAGGCAGGAGGATAGCTTGAGCCCAGGAGTGAAACCCTGTCTCTAAAAAAAAAAAAAAAGGCAGCCACGAGCTATCATTTGCCTCTGTGGTGAGAAGTATTTGCATAATCATAGTGTAGGTACTGATTACTGAGTTAACTAAAAATTGTGGGATAACATGTATCTTGGGAGGAAGGAGGAGTATGAGATAAATCTTCATCTGTCATAACACAGCCTAGATAACATAGAAATTCATCAATCAAGAAGGAACAATTTAAGCACAATTTTTAGTCAAGTAACTACCAAAGAAATAGCAAAGAGACTTATATGTGATTGTCTCTTTAAGTGAGGAGGTGGGAGGGAGAAAGACAAATAATTCTTGCTTAGATTATAAGCCTTCTGTTCATCACTATTTGATTCTTTTTTAAATTAGGTGCCATATTTACTTCGTTAAAAGTGAAAAAATATATCTATATCTACATATATGGAGCCAAGAGAATAAGGGTAAGTAGGATGTCTGTAATGATTATTTGAAATATCCTTGACAGTTACAACTAAAGTGATGTTTTGGGAGAAAAGGATAAAGTGAAGTACTGTCAGGTGTTGCTTAACGACTGGGATTCCTTCTGCAAAATGCACCTTTAATCGATTCTATCCTTTTGTGAACGTCATAGATTGTACTTCCACAAACCTAGATGGTATAGCTTACTACACACCTTAGCTGTACAGTATGGACTATTGTTCTAGGCTGCAAACCTGCACTGAATAATGTAGGCAACTATGATACAGTGGTAAGTGTTAGTGTATTTAAACTTATTAAAACGTAGAAAAGGTATACTACAAATAGGGTATGGGGCCCTATGAGGCCACTATCATATATATACAGTCCATCGCTGACCAAAACATCCTTATGTGGCACGTGACTATATGTGAATTCTTGGATGAAATAAAGGAATCACTGCTTTCACTAACCCTATTTGGCCTGCATTTTATGTCCTTATTTTTCTGTTGTTCACAGGTGTTTGGTACTCCAGATCAGGGGTTGGCAATCTTTTTCTGGAAAACGCGTGATAGTAAATCTTTCAGACTTTGCAGGTCACATGGTTTCTGTTGTAACTACTCAACTCTGCCATTCTTGTGTGGAGTCCACCTTAAACAATATGTAAATGAATGAGCGTGACTGCATTCCAATATAACTTTATTCACGGACGCCGAAATTTGAATTTCATACCATTTTTGTGGCTACAAAATATTCTTTTGTTTTTTTCATTCATTAACAATGTAAAACTCATTCTTAGCTCATGGACCATACAAAAACAGATGGTGGGTAGGATTTGGCCAGCGGGCCATAATTTGCAACCCCCTGCTTCAGATCTAACACATTTGTGTGGTTCCCTCCCAAGCATAGCAAAGAGCTCCAGCCATCTGCGCTGCAAAGAGGAATTTACATGGAGTAGGTAAGCATCCGTTCCCCGGCACTCGCAACTTTGGAAATTATGTCTTAAAGGACATCAAGGTCTTGGTGGTCTTTAAGGAGTTAAACTTCATGCTTCTCCTCTTCCCCTACCCTATTCTCATTTATTTTTACTGTCTAAGTGTAAGAACATGCCTATGAAGCTCTACTTCAGTGAGTATTTCATTGTTGGAAATTTCATTACCAAAGATAAGTCACAGACGTAGAGATGTGGGCTCTGAGTTGGGCCCCTTGGCATCAGAAGAAGCTTCTGAAGGGTTGGACATAAAGGATACTTCATGAATGTCAGGCCCTGTCTCCACTCACAGGGGACCAGGCCAAGTGAGTCCCAGAAGTGAGGTCCTGCCTGCCCTGAGAAGACTCCCCAGAAGACAGCACCCATAGCTTCCTTCCTTGTCACCAGTCTTTGCCATTGATGGGGAGAACACAGATCTTCCAAGTGGCTTTGTTAAGGCTTTGTTTCCTTGGATTTAACTGTGTTGCATGCTGAAGTATAAAGATGAGTGAGACTCCCCTGTCCTCAAGTCTAGGGAGAGGTATAGGTAATGTAAACAAATATTTGAAGCACATGGAATAAAAGCTCTAATATAGGTGGATCCCATGTTGGAGAGGCGGGTAGTGGTGATAGAGGGCTAGAGAGACAGGCAGAGGCCAGACCACAGAAAGCCACACATTTGTCCTGCCCAAGAACTGATATGGAAGTTGTGAAAAGCTGGTGGAAGGATTTCAAACAGGGGATTGTAGGTTGTAATCAGAGCTGGAGGATGGGCAGCTTAAGAGGCTATTGTATTAATTCAGGGGGAATAATGAGGCTGAACCTAGGTCAGTGGCAGTGGAGCCTGAGACAAGGGAACAGCAGAGAGATTTAAGAGGGAGAAGCTGAAGAGGACAATTGGGTGAAGGTTAGTCCAGGACAATCCTGTTTGGGAACTTGGGTGTCTGGGAATCACAGCAGCAGAGATTATCACTGAGATAATGATAGTGAGAGACATGGGCATGTGGGAGGTCTTAGAGGAAGTAAGGAAGAGCAGGGGAGCCTTCGGTTTCAGACGTGTTCTTTGAGGTCCCTTCGGATACCCAAGTGGAGACATCCAGTAATCAGCGAATGCCTAGGACAGAGGTCTGGGTTGGAAGCAGGGATCTGAAAGACAGCTGCAGACCAGTCAGTACACACATTGTGCTTGGAGCTGAGGTCAGCTAATGAGAGGGTGAAGAGTGAGAAGACTGGAGAAAAGATAACTCTCCAAAGACCAGCCACAGTCAGAACTTGGGGAGCCACGTGAGATGGTGTGCCTAATGCCATGAGTGTTTTTCCCAGAAAGAGAATGTGAGTGAATCAAAGTGGATGTGTCTGCACATATGTAGCTATGAAGATGTTCATTCTAGCATTGCTCATAATATTTAACAGTTGAAATAACTTACCTAACAAGTGGAATAACTTATAGTATGTCCATGTGAAGGAATGAATACTATACAGCCATTAAAATGTAAAAAAAAACCTCATAATTGATTTAGTGAAAACACTTATTATTTAGAAAATATTTAGCCACTACTTTTGTCAGACACCATGTTAGGTGGTGCTTATAACAAAATGGTGTGTGTGTGTGTGTGTATGTAACAATGGCAACAGGCTGGGTGTAGTGGCTCATGCCTATAATCCTAGCACTTTGGGATCTGCCAAGGTGGGCAGATCACTTGAGGTCAGGAGTTCAAAACGAGTCTGGCCAACACGATGAAACCCCATCTCTACTAAAAATACGAAAAATTAGTGGGGCGTGGTGGTGGGTGCCTATAATCCCAGCTACTCGGGAGGCTGAGGCAGGAGAATCACTTGAACCCAGGAGGCAGAGGTTGCAGTGAGCTAACATTGCGCCACTGCACTCCAGCCTGGGCAACAGAGCAAGTCTCTGTCTCAAACAAACAAACAAAAAAACAAATAACAGCAAATAATATCAAAATGCTTGAGCAATAGACAATACTATTTCAATATTTGCTTATTATTTAATATTTATTTAGTAGTCATTTAAGTTTTCTTATTTGCCTTCTCTTTTTTCCAAATTCTATACAATGAACTTGCATTATATTGGTAAGAAAACCCATCTAAGTAGGCAGAAAAACACCAGAGAAATACCACTGGATTTAGTAAATCATTAACCTGATAGTGCCAAAGCTCCTGGAGGAATGAATGGGATGAGTGGAAGTAGAAACCACAAGTTTAGACTTTTCCTTGAAGAAGACTGGCTACAAGAAATGCTTAAGAAGTCCTATACCTCTCTGAGTACCCCATGACCCACTCAAACAAAAATTGATTTAGTAAAGTAGATATTCCTTCCTAATGTGGCTGGGCATCATCCAACCCATTTAGGGCCTGAATATAACAAAGGTGAAAGGAGGAATTGCCTCTTTTGCTTCCTGAATGCCTGCTTAAGCTGGGACATCTCATCTCATCCCTCACACTGGGATTTACATCTTCAGTTTTCATGTCTTCAGACTCAGACTGAATTATTTCACTGGCTCTCTTGGGTTTCTGTCTTCCATATAGCAGATTATGGGACTTCTCAACCTCCATTATTGCATGAGCAATTTCTCATAATCAACTTCAATCTCTCTCTCTCTCTCTGCACACACCCACACACACACACAAATATATATATTACATGTATGTGAGTGTGCTTGCATGCATATATAATCCTGTTCTCTAGAGAACTGGTGCTAAAACAACATGATTTGATTCTTTTATCTTTTTTGTAACTTCTATAGGTATTTCCTTTGGGAAATACCAAGAATGTCTAGAATCTCTTAGGCTAATAACAACTTAATTGCATACAAAAATCCTACACCTCCCATCAAAACTAATTATAAAATTCATCAGCGTCATGACTAGCTGTTGCTGTATCCATCAAGGGCAAGACACCCACAAAACATAAGCTACTATTTGACATAGCAGGTGGGTGACAGAAATGATTGTCTCCTTGTCACTTTTCAGCCAGTGATCAATATGGCATGACGCTGTGCTCATGTTGTTAATCGTGGCCATGGTGGAAGTGATAATAGCTAGTGGGGAAGGCTCCTCTCTCTTAGGTGCAGATGGAGTAAAGAGGAAGTAGTGAGGGCAAGGCGTGTGCAATATTTGGAGAATGGAACTGTGTATCATAAGGCACTATTGTGTGGACCATTCTTTTTTCTTTCTCTTTTTTTTTTTTTTTTTTTTTTGAGACAAAGTTTCTTTCTTGTTGCTCAGGCTGGAGTGCAATGGCACGATCTCTGCTTACCACAACCTCCATCTCCCTGGTTCAAGCGATTCTCCTTCCTTAGCCTCCTGAGTAACTGGGTCTACAGGCACATGCCACCTCACCCGGCTAATTTTTTTATTATTAATAGATAAAGGGTTTTACCAAATTTGCCAGTCTGGTTGTGAACTCCTGACCTTATGGTCCACCCACCTCAGCCTCCCAAAGTGCTGGGATTACAGGCGGGAGCCACCACGCCCGGCCATAGACTGTGAATGAATTTTAAAGGTAGAGTAGACAGGATCTGTTGACAGAGTATGTGAAGTGTGAGAGACGGAAAGGGGCCATAGATGACCTTAAGATTTTTAGCCTGAGTAACTGGAAGAATAGAGCTCTCACCAAGGCTCTGGGAGGAATGCAGCTGGAGGGAGGGGTGAGCAAAGGGCTGGGCAGCCAGCAACTCACAGAAGCCAAGCTATAACTTAACATTGGAGTGTATTTACTGATGAACATGCTTACTTGTTCAAATGAGGTGGAGATTGCAAACTGGTGGCTCAGGGGCCAAATCTGGCTGGCCGATCTCTTTGGTTTGGTACTCACAATATTGATTAAACAATGAAATTAGTTGTTGATGTTTAAGGCTCATGGGATATTATATCAAAATCTGGATTTATGGCCTCTTTTGGAAGAGTGGTAGATATGGCAATGCTGGGTGGTGATGAATCACAGTGCGGCTCTTCGGGAAACTGTGCCGTGCTCAGTGGGCCGTCCAGTCCCCTAATCTCTTATTGTCTTACAGCCACCTGCTATCCTGTCTGTGCCCTGATTTCCTCATTTGAAAATAGTAGTTAATAGTAGTTCCTACCTCCTGGGGTGGTTAGGAAAATTAACAGAGATAACTTATGAGTAGCACTCGAATAGCATTCAGAAATGTGAGCTCTTATTGTTATTGCTGTTATTACTGATATTGTTATTATTACCTTGCCAGGCTTTGGGTTTGCGTGAGGATTTCAGAAAGCTGGAAGATGATCCTAACAGGGGTTGAGAGGTGAGTGAAGCTTCCTTTAATCAATGATGGCACCAAACCAGAAAGCAGGAGAGACGGAAGCACAGCTCCCAGACACTTGGAAAATTGCGTCCGCCTGAGCGATATCAGTCCCACAAATCAGAGTTAATTTCTCTTCTTCTGCAGAGCCCGGCACAGTGGCCTGGATCACCCAGTGACTCATCTAATAGCCCTGTGAGTTTGCCCAGCTTGCAGCATCACAAATTACACTTGCAGCCTTCTTATCAGGCAAGCTAGGAAATTAAACCTAAATGGCTATGGTGTTGCTAAGTAATATGGCTGCGTACACAGACACCCGAAGCTGAGACCATCACAGGCCCATGAAAGCATCATTTCCCACTGTGGCTAATGAGGTTTGAATCCTTCAAAGGAAACCTGCTGTTCTTTTTTAAGGTCAGAAAGTGGGGTAACTCGGTTATAAGCAAGAGATAGAATTTCCCTTCCTAGATGCTAGGGGTGTGCGTGTTTATGGGTATATAGTGGAGTTCTATGTCTTCATGGCTAAGTGTTGGGGGTGGCCTGGTGGGGAGGCAGATCAGAGATAGCCATCCTGCCCTCTCTGGACCCCTTGACCCTGGGCCAGGAGGGGCCTGGCCAATGGCCTCAGGTGCTGTTAGCTGAACGCCTATCTGCTTCCATCTGGGATGTTTCTTAGGGATATGTATGTGGCAGCAGGGAGTAATGGCATTCCTGGTATTTTCTTCCTCAGGACAGTTTTTACTTTCGAGGCCTTTTCTCTTTCTATAACAAAGTCCTAGAGCCATGAATGGGGCTCCTGTCCTGGTTTGCTTGGGCAGCTGAGCTAGACCTGGAAGTGGACTTCATTTCCCCATGTCTTTCCAGTCAGACTATCCATGTCCATTTCAGAGTTTCGTTCCTCATGGACCTGCAAGGATTAGAGCCTGGGGCACAGCCCCAATGGGTAAGGCAGTGGCCGTATGTGGCCCCTGAGTTCACTCAGCTAGGGACGGAGCATGTGGCTCTTCTGAAGCTCCACAGCTGTGCTTGCAGTTAGCTGTTTAGTTAGTCAACACACTGGGGCTGCGTGGTCATGGGTTGGGGGCCTGGAGCCTACGGGTCTGCCCCAGCTACCCTCTCTGAAAGGATGCCCTCTACCTCTCTGCTCTGGGCTCCTAAGATGGGTTGGGAGAGTGAATCACCTCTTTAATTAGCATCTTTCATCGCATTCTCTCTACAATGCTAATGATTATTTTTCAAGACTCATTCAGGTGGGTTGAGCCCCACATCACTTCTGCATGGTGACCCAAGTATGGAGCTTACCGGCCACCTGGAGGACAGTGCCTGCAGTGCAGTGGGTGTGTTTGTCCTGCCCAGGTCTGAGTGAGCCCTGAGCTTCATCCACTGGGAGCTCTTGATAATCTGGCCTAGCCTGTCCAGTCTTCATGAAAAGAAGAACGTGGAGGAGAATTCCAGAGCTGCTTTCCGGCATTCATTGTGTGACAGGAGACATGGCTGTTCCCAAAGGGGACAAGGACTTTTAGATTGGAGACATTTTTAAATCAAACTCTCCACAATTGAGTGCATTCTTTGCATTTTGTGAGCTTGCTGCAGGCTTGGACCTGTCTCTCTAAGGAAGAGCTGTGCTCTGTTGGAACCAGACGGATGTGCGGGGACTCACAGGCTGGCCACTGGTCTGACTGTATTTCCTACATCCCCACACACCATCCTCACAGGGAGGATGATACATGTCATGCCATGAAATACTTGACCAAGCATGTGTCAAAGCCACCAACACATCCCATTTTGTAGTACCTTGCAAATCTTGTGTAGCTGTGAGATATGATTTGTTTCATGTAGATACATTGTGGTGCTTGGGTCCCAGTGGTTACTTTTCATATCATTATTTTTACCTAGTGTTTTCTCTCCTAAATTAAATCAAGAGCTGCATGATTTCTATCCCCTCTACCGCTGTTTCCATTCAAGGAAGGAAATGCTGGCCAGATTTAGAGAGTGCTCGTTTCATTTCTTTGGAGGACCATCATTTGCTTGGTTGTATATGTACTTTTCCTTGGTTGGCTCTTTTAAAACATTTTTCTTTTAGCAAACTTCCTGCCTCAGGCTCCCAAGTAGCTGGGACTACAGTCCTGGCTAACTTTTAAAATTTTTTGCAGAGACAAGGTCTCTCACTATGTTGCCCCGGCTGGTTTCCATCTCCTGGGCATAAGTAGGCCTCCTGTCTTGGCTTCCCAAAGCATTGGGATTACAGGTATGAACCACCATTCCTGGCCTAAGCTTTTTTGTTTCAAACAAAGACATAAACACACACCCTAGCCCAGGCCTACACAGGGTCAGGATTACCGATATCACTGTCTTCCATCTCCATATCTTGTTCTGCTGGAAAGTCTTCGTGGGCAATAAAACGCATGAAGCTGTCATCTCCTGTGAAAATAATTCTGGAATGAACCCCGATTGACTAGCCTGAGGCTGTTTTAAAAAGAAAGTTTAAAGTTAAGCTTTTTTTTAAAAGTAGAATTACACTCTAAAATAATGATAAAAAGGATAGTATACTGTGTGTGTGTGTGTGTATATATATATATATATATATATACTGGCAATACAGTCATTTATTATCAAGTATTCAGTACTGTACATACTATACTTTTATACAACTGGCAACATGGGCTTTTTTTTTTTTAACACCAGCATCACCACAAACACACTAGTAATGCATTGCATTACCACATTATGGGGGTTACAACATCACTAGGTGAAAGGAATTTTTCAGCTCCATTATAATCTTTTTTTTTTTTTTTTTTTGAAGGGGGTTTTGCTCTTTTTACCCAGGCTGGGGTGCAATGGCGCGATCTCGGCTCACCGCAACCTCCGCCTCCTGGGTTCAGGCAATTCTCCTGCCTCAGCCTCCCGAGTAGCTGGGATTACAGGCACGCGCCACCAGGCCCAGCTGATTTTTTGTATTTTTAGTAGAGACGGGGTTTCACCGTGTTGACCAGGACGGTCTCGATCTATTGACTTCGTGATCCGCCCGCCTTGGCCTCCCAAAGTGCTGGGATTACAGGCGTGAGCCACTGCGCCCGGCCTCCATTATAATCTTATAGGACCACCGTTCTGTATATGTAAATATGTACTGTATGATCCCAATTAAAAAAATAGGTTAATTCCATTTTTTTTTTGCCATTGTAGTCATTGCTGTAATGAACATCCTTGAGGTTTCCTCTTTGCAGCAACATTTTTTAAAGCACATTTTTAAGTCTTTGATCGATAGTGCTACGTTTCCTTCTGAAAGGCTGTACATATTTCTAACCAGCTGTGTATGGTTTCCTCTTATTGCAATTTAAAATATATTTGTCAGTTCAATATGTCAAGAATGGGCATCTCGATGTTAATTTTAATATCTTGGATCATGGGAGGTTAAACATTCTCCTTGGGGGTAATTGCTATGCTAGAAGGGATATCTTGTGATCTCCTGCTTCCAGATGGGCGAGATTAAGTGTTGTTAGTTATCACTTAGGAAGATGAAATTGAAGCATGCTGCCAGGAAGCTGAAGGCAGTTAAAGTAGTGGCTATTAGCCTTCAGAGCCTGCAGCCAATCTTCCTGAGCACCAGTTTTCAATGTCCTTGAGTGGGCATCCTAATCTGGAGCTATCTGGCTTGTGCAGGACTACAGCAGCACAGACCTTGGAGGAGTATAAGGCGGGGCCCAGGAGGCTTGGGGTGGCATCCAGAGGCAGGAGGGCCCTTGCTACCTCGTAGACTGATTTTCTACACCTCCAGGCTCTTCCCTTTGCCTTCTCCTCCGTCATGAAGGTAATCAGATATCAGCAGCTTCTACTGGGTTCTGTGGCATCCGCTACCTTCCATGAAAGCACAACTAAGAGCACTTAGTGCCAGTGGGAGATTTTGAGTGTGAGGTTTGCTGCGAGTCTGTTGAGTGGATGGTTTAGGACGGTCAGTGCTGCCAGGCTGCTCTCATTTCTCAGTGGGGAGAGAGATCAGTGCAGGGACCTTCCAATGAGGAGGTCCAGGGGTGGATCTGATCACAGGAGGACAGTATCACAAAGTGTTTTGCCAGTTTCAATAACTGGGTTTATGAGGAGAAAATGGCGTGAGGACAGTCTGGGAAGCAGTGATGTCGGAAGTCAGGGAGGCAGCATGCAGTGTGTGCTCCTCCCTGGACGGCCCCTTCGTCATCCAGATTGGCAGGTGCTCCCCGAAGAGCGGCCAAGCTGTGGGAGAAATGGCCTCATCCCCTGGAATGTGGGGATCAGAGTGGAGGTTTAAATTTCCTGTCCTTAGAATCCATGTGGGCATGAATAAGCCCAGAGAGGCTACTGGCAGGAGAATTAAACATGAATGCTTGTCCAGACCGAGGCGCTGGAGACGGAGAAGTTCCATTGCCAACATGTTTCGCTTTGGGTAGACTCTGAAGTCACTTGGCCAAAGCCAGCTGAAGTCCGTTGATGAAAAGGGCCCTAGAAGGTAATGTAATGCCGCAAAGATTTCTCGCAATGGAAAAAGCAGGTTTGGCACTGCTGAGCTCTTAATTCCTTTAAGGTGGTAAACCTGGACTCTCCACATCTCTT
This sequence comes from Sapajus apella, assembly GCF_009761245.1. Classification (NCBI taxonomy): domain Eukaryota; kingdom Metazoa; phylum Chordata; class Mammalia; order Primates; family Cebidae; genus Sapajus; species Sapajus apella. The sequence goes on along the minus strand of NW_022437014.1, from coordinate 5,025,329 downwards.
TGAGAGCTGGAGGCTAAGGAAATCAGAGAATGGGGTTAACCTCAGCCCTCCTTGCTGTGAAAGAACGCGGGTCTTTTGGTGTTAGGTGCACAGTGGAGTCAGAGGAGAGGATGTGAGGTGGGGGTTGGGCAGCAGCACACACAGTTGGCTGCCATGGAGAGAACTGGCTTTGGAAGAATCTGGAGGCATTTGGTTGAATTTAGCGGTGTGCTTGCATTTATTGTTAATCATGGTGACTCTGCTTTGTATTTTTCAGAGTGCATTCTTATAGATCTGACTTGATTTTCATAATATAAAAAATTTTCCACAGGTTTATTGAATTTTAATTTTTGCTGGTCAGTATTTGAACAACTGCTCAGCCTCCTGGGAGGGGTGGCTTTATAAGTGTGCAGAGTAAGCTAAATGTGTTTAGAAGCCGTGATAGCACATTTGAGGGGTCAGGCATGGACTCTCCCAGTCCTGACGGAGGTGCTGTGGGGCAATGATGGGCTGAATGTAGCCGAGTGAAAGTCCCAGGTGAGACCACAGTAGATGCCATTGTGGAGGCTTAGCTCCCACTCCACCGTGGAGGTGTCAAGGCCTTGTTTTCTGTCCCAAGATCTGTGTGTGGAGCAGGAGACCCTTGTACCTGAGAACTGTTGTCTTTGGCAGGTTATTTATGCTCTCCAGGCCTTAGTTCTCATTTGTAAGAAGAGGTAATAATAGCATCGATCTCAAGGAATTGTGTGAAGGTTAATACGTTTAAAAAAAAGAAAGAACACTCAATGAGTATTAACTGATATGATGACAAGAATAGTAATGACGGAGCCTGCTGGGCTTCATAGATGGAGAGAGCCCGGGCTGCTTGGATGGCTTCCCTGTCTGCCAGCAAGGTTTTAACAAATCTAACAAATCCCCATTCTCCACCTGCTTGGCCTTGCCAGGAACGTGGTGACAAGCATAAAGGGGAGGAGCCATGGCTCTTCAGGATGGTACTGACGGAAAGGGAACCAGGCCTGTGCTTTTATGAAAGAGCAAGCCAAAATCGGGAACTTGACCTGGAGTCAAGTCCCCGGCATACTTCCATTTATGTCTCATTAGCCAGAGCTATGTTAAGATTTCCTCTAGCTGCAAAGGAGATGGGGAAGGCTAGCATTTCATTTTTCTAGCCTCCAAAATGGAGGTAAAGAGGCAAGGAGCTTGGGGATTGTGGGGTTATGCAGCCAACGCTGTCTGCTATAGAAAACTTCTCCCCATTCTCAGCACATATGGTGGAGTTTACCTCCACTCCAGGCATGTCACTGATGACCAGTCAGACCATGGTATCCACTCTGGCCACAGGGATCATTTAATGAAAGGGCATGTGACCAAGCTAGGAAAATTAGAGATGATGAGACCCCATTTCAGGACTTTAGTTGAAACTATTGGGAAAGAGATCTCTCATTTGTATTTAAGTATGGCATAAACTGCCAAGATCATCTGGCTACCCCTTAAAAAAAGCTGACCTGAGATGGTTCCAACCAGAGCAAAGCAGGGTTGAGAGACAGGGAACAGTGCTGATGACACGGTGGGAATTCCTGGATCCAGCTATACCTGATGCCCCCATGAGCGTTCATGTATGAGTCAGTAAAGTACTTTTTTTTTTTTTTTTTTTTTTTTTTTTTTTTTTTACTTAAGCCAATTGGAGTTTGGTATCTATCACTTCAAGTAAAAGAATCTTGGATAATACATGCCTTTGAGGCTCTGCTTGAGGCGCCAATACCTTTGGTTTTGTTTATGTGTTTACATTTCAAGATCTCCCACCAGATGCATACTCTGCTGGCAGGGGTCATCTTTGTATGCCGAGGGCTCCCACATTGGATGTGACACATGGCAGGTTTGCAGTAAAGGCTTAATTAATGAATTAGACATGCTTCTTCTCTGCTCTCCGTGCCTGCCTCGTAAATCCAGGCTCTGCCATCTGGCACTCAAGGACTTCCGTCATCCGGCCTCCATAATGTCCTCCCGTTACTCCCCTTGATGAAAACCACTGCTGCTGGGTTTACCTTTTTGTTTTTTCTTTTAATGGTGGCCCTTCTCCATTTGTACATCTCTTCATCCTGGCCTCTGCCTGGAACACGGCTTGCTTCATCCACATCTTTCAAAACCCTGTAAATTCAAGACATAACTCAAATGTTGCTTCTTCCAAGGAGCCTTCTTTGATCATCTCAAGTCATAACCCCTGCAGCTCTCACCGATATTCATGAGACACCTGTCAGGTTGCCCTGTGGTGGCTGGTGTGTCTCTTGTCTTCCCAATTAAACCATTAGCTTTGTGTCTCTTCCAGCACTTAGCAGGGTGCCATTCATGTTGTGGGGCTCAGGAGACATAAATTGTGGAAAAAAACCTGGTTTGGGATGAATTTCTGTCTCAGCCTCCGGAGAGGGTATTTCCTTTCCTGACCACATTTTCTTAAAGCTATTTTTCCTATTAAAACCTTTTTCCCACAAATGTGTTTAGGTATGATTGATGTCAATTGCATGTATTTAAGGCATGCAATTGGATGAATTTTGAAATATATATATACACCTGTAAAGCCATCCCCACAATCAGGATAGTGAACATGTTCTTCACCCCGAGCTGTACTCACGCCCCTTTGTAATGGCTATCTCCCTTTCCCACCAAACTCCAAAACAGATCTGCTTCCTGTCAGAGCAGTTGAAGGTGCATTTTCTAAAATCATTCCATCAAAATCATATGTTGATGGAATCCTAAGGGCTGCATTTTTTTGGTCCAACTTCTTTCACTGAATAGAATGACTTTGAGATTCATCTCTGTGGTTGCATCTGTCAATGGTTTGTTCGGTTTCACTGCTGAATAGTGTTCCCTTGCTTGAATATACTACTATTTATCAGTTCATCTGTGGACATTTGGGTTGTTTGGGTCCAGTTTGGGGTTTTACAAACAAAGTTGCTATGAACATTTGTGTATAAGTCATATGAACATATGCTTTCATTTACTGTGACATATCTATGAGTGGAACGGCGGGATCAAAGGATAGGCTTATACTGAATTTTTAAACTCTTATGTTCTTGTACCATTTTACATTCCCACTGGTTCTAGTTGCATGTACTCCCTGGCCACATTTTCATTTCTTCCCCATAGATCAAAGTTAGTGCTTTTCAAACTTCACAAAATTTGGGTGTTTGTTTTTGAGACAGTGTCTGGCTCTGTCTTCCAGGCTGGAGTGCAGTGGCATGATCTCAGCTAACTACAGCCTCCACCTTCCAGGGTCAAGTGATTCTCCCACCTCAGTCTCCTGAGTAGCTGGGATTACAGGTGCGCGCCACCATGCCTGGCTAATTTTTGTATTTTTTTTTTTTCTGTATTTTTAGGAGAAATGGGGTTTTGTCATGTTGTCCAGGCTGGTCTCAAACTCTTGGCCTCAAGGGATTGTCTGCCTTGGCCTCCCAAAGTGCTGGGATTCCAGGCACGAGTCACCGTGCCTGGCCTGTTTTGTTTGTTTTGTTTTGTTTGAAGAAGCAGAAATATATATATACATGTCATACCTAGACCCCTGGTGAGTAAGGTGCACAAGGAGATAGATGCTTTGGCTGAAGAGTCATAGGAGGCGTGTGATGCCTGAGGCCCTGGGCCACCTCTTCCAGCTCTGGGGCCCCAGGAACATATACATGTAGAGCACTTGCTCTAGGTGACAAGCATGAGTCAGATTTGACTTTCACTGAAGTTCTGGGTCGTAGTACCTGCCAGCCATGCTGAGAACCTTGCTGGGGCTTCCATACTGATTAGTCTTGGAGGTGGCCCGGATGCAGCAACCCAGGCTGTGGGGTGATGTTTCTTGCTGGATAGAATAGGTTTTTCAGGATATAAATACTGCCACCACGGCATGCCAGTCAAACTTCCTCGATCTCCAAGACAAATATCAGAAACTGCGTGACTCCAGATACCAGGAACAAAGAAACAAATTGGGAACATCATGTGCAAAAAAGATTTTAATAAAGATTCAGCCAGCTCTGTGCGTAGATCCTGCCACGCTGCTTATTGTGATCTCAGCAGTGATGCTGGGCGAGAATGAACAGACTGTGAGGCCATTCATATTCCTGGCACCGACGAGCCCAGTGCAGCCTAAATGATGGCGCACTATAGATGGGGACCCTTTTCAGGGGCTGCTCCAGGGGACCTCTGGCCTCAGCCTCTCGGGCTCTGTGGGCTCTGGGACCCTGAAGCTGAGGTTTCTCACCAGCCTGCAGGGAGCCTGAGAAAAGCAGAGTCCTGGGACCTCAACCTTCATTCACACTCCTGTGGAGATCTACGTTTTTACCACAGTCTCTGTGTGTTTCTTCCTCTTCCTTGTTCTGCTTTTTGTTATAGAAAACTTTAAACATACACAGAAGTAGACAGAATAGTGTAATGAACCCTGTGTCCCCACAGCCCGGCTTCAACAGTTCCCAATAGATGGCCAGCCTTGTTGCTTCTCTACTCCCACTCACTGTCCCCCATATTATCCTGAATCAAATCCCAGACATTAAATTATTTCACCTGTAGACAGGTGCCCCTGTCTAAAACATAACGGGATCTTTTTAAAGACATAACCACAATATTATTAGCCCACCTTAAAATGAGCACTAATTTCTTTCTGTGCATAGTCGAGTGTGAGGACCTTGGCCCTAGGCTCTCTCAGCCAATGGGAGGTCACTTCCTGCGGGAGCGGGAGCCACGCCTGACACGTGCTATAAGAGGGTGTGCATTTTTAAAGGAAGCCAGCAGGAGCTCTACTTTTGGAAATCCAAGCTCATAAGAGAAATATAGCCCCAAATTGGGCGGACCACTTGTGTTGCAAAGGGGGCCTTGGGTCCTAGGCAGGACCATTATCTAGAGTTTTGTCATCCAGGCCTTCTATTTATTTTTAAAACCAACTTTGCATTTTAACCTAAGGGCTGCAGGGAAGCCAGTGTTGAGTTCCCTATGGAGTAGTTCCTGCGGCTTACCAGTATGATGTCACTCTGGGCGGGCTTTGAATATCCAGACAGACTCTCTGGGTTTGATCCGTGGCTCTGCAGTTTGTGCACTGTGCAGTTTCCTCGTCTGCGTTAGGAAGCTGACACTTGCTCTAACAAGCTGGCTGGTGTTTTTTGAGATAATGACAGCCTGATAAGCAGGCTGGATGCTGGGAGTGTGTGGAGACGCAGGTCACTCATCTTCCCCTAGCTGCCTGTGCCTGCTGCCTACCCAGGGGCCCATCCAGGTGGTTTTCCAGGACCTACCTTCATCTCAAGAACTGGATTCATGGTTTCTCACAGGTGCCAAGCAGGAAGCAGCTGGGCTTCCTGGCACTCAGAGCCCCTGAGGCTGGTGGGCAGAGCAGGCCCTGCTGGGGCTTTTGCTCCAGCTGCCCTCCTTGGAGAACCCTCTGCAGTATACAGCGAGGCGCTCCTGGGCTGACTCTCTTCCAGCCCTTGCTTTGAAGGCACAATTTCCCATCTCAGGCCCCTCAGAATTGAGATGGCTGTGGCCTTGGCTGACCAGGTGTCCCTTGATTCCAGTGAGGAGCAGGGACATAGGAAAAGGAGCTTTGCTGGTGGAGGAGGCTGCACAAGGGGAGAGTGGATGCCCCAAAGTGTCCTATTGCTGTCCATCCACAGGGCTGAAGGCTGCTCAGTAGGAAGCAGCCAGGAAGGTGGGCTTATCGGGGCTGCACCCAGTGCAGTGGGGCCAAAGTTTTAAAGGCTCCCCGATAACAGGACCTCTTCCTCTAGCGAAGGCCAGAATGTGTGCAGATTGCTGGAAAGTAGATGAAGGATGGGTTGTATCTTTGAAGGCCTAGGAGTCAAAGCTAGTCTGCCTCCTTTAGGTGCTGGAGGTTGTGGGGCTGAGGAGTGTCCCACAAGGCCCAGTCTGTCCCCGAGCGGCTGCCTACTGGCTGGATGAACATCCTACCTCTATAGCCCGGCAGGCTCTCCTCCTGCACTGAACCTGGTGTTCCAGAGGTGGCTTATCAGAGGCTAATGGCACGTGCTCTGGGAGAAGATGTCTATTACCTGTCTGGTGAAATCTTAGTCATGACTTTGAGGGTTTGGCAAGGCAGGGTGAGCTGTGGGGGTATAAGGAATATGGCTGTGCTTTGGTCACAGCCATGTAGCCATAACATGGGAAGGCCATCATTTGGCTCTAAGCCACTATTGTCTGTAAAAGTTATAATTGCCCTGCTGACACTGTGCAGGTGCTGGCATCCAGAGAGAGAGCCAAAGCTGTTCATCTCTGCAGATGGACAGAGGGAGCCAGGACACAGCTCGGCTCACTCATGCCCAGAGAGAGAGAAACAGTTAAGATGCTGACCTTGAAGGTAAGAGAGAGCTGGCTGTGCAGCTGTGTGGGGGAGCCGGACTAAGCCACTGAGACAGGGCAGACAGTGTAAGAAAGCTGTTGATGAGAGCTGCTGCTGAGTAAGATCATCTTTCACCCCCCTACGGCAGCCCCCTGTGTTCTTTCTGCTCACCCAACCACTCCCTTCGGACCTCATCATGACGTCTGGCATAGTCATGAACCTGACAGGGGGAGAGAGCCTTGGCTTTGGAGTCAGGAGGTCATGGGTTCTACTTCCTGCAATGGGGGATCAGTTGGTAACCACGATAATACAGGAAGTTTGATGGCATCTTTTAAAATCACCAACACACCTGTGTATCCTTTGACCTAGCAATTCCACCTGTGTGAAAGGGCAGGCATACAAGGAGGTTCATGGCAGTGTATTTGCAAGCACAGAAGACTGGCAACATCTCAATGCCCATCTATAATGGGAAAGTTTAATGACCTGTGGTTATTTCATACAATAACCTCTTTAAAAGACTGAGGCAGTTCCACGCATTTATTGCTACAAAATGATTGTCAGTGATATTAGAGTGAAGCTCTAGTTCTGGAAATCCATGCTCATAAGAGAAAAACTGCACGAAGCTGGGCTGACCACTTGTTGCAAAAGGGGACTTGGCTCCTAAGTAAGGCCATTATCTAGAATCTTGTCATCCAGGCCATTTATTTATGTGATGGAGTCTCCCTCTGTTGCCCAGGCTGGAGTGCAATGGTGTGATATTGGCTCACTGCAGCCTCCACCTCCCAGGTTCAAGTGATTCTCCTCCCTCAGCCTCCCAAGCAGCTGGGATTACAAGTGTCCGCCACCACGCCCAGCTAATTTTTGTATTCTCAGTAGAGATGTGGTTTCGCCATGTTGACCAGGCTGGTCTTGAACTCCTGATCTCAAGTGATCCACCCTCCTCAGCCTCCAAAAGTGCTGGGATTACAGGTGTGAGCCACTGCCCTGTCCATATTTATTTTTAAAACCAACTTTGCATTTTAACCTAAGGGATGCAGGGAATGTGCAGGAGTGCAAGCTTCAGAACAGTGTATAGTATGCAGCCTCTGTGTTTTCAAAAAACGCCTCCCTTTACACCCATGGGTTATGTTTGAACAAGTTCATGAGAAACTAAAAACCAAGGTTGCTCACGGGCTGGCAACTTGGCAGAACAGTGGTTGGAGGGAGATATTTTCATTATAGAATCCTTCAGAAAGTTTGAGTTTTGTGTCATTTGTATGTATTTAAAATAAAGTAAATTTAAATAAAATCTCTGGCATCAGATGGGCTATGTGACCTTGGGCAAGTCACTTAGTTGCTGTAGCCTCATCTGTAAAACCAGATAAGATTGAGGCACAGAGTTGCTGTAAAGGTGACAGCTGGTGGATACTAAGTGCCTCATACAGGACATGGATATAGCGGATTCAGCGGGTGGAGCTCCATGATTGATTATGTTTAACTTACTATTGTCATGATACCAGGGCAGGAGAACAATCCCAGGCTAGAAGACACAATGATTTCTGAGACTACGAGCACCTCGAGGGCCAGGATGGCATCCTTCTCATCCTGTTCCCTCCACCGCATGTGGCATGGGGCAGAGCCACTCATGCTGATTTGTAAAGAGCTGTTCGGGTGCCGCCTCCCCATAGCAAGCGTGGCGTGGGAAGACAGTGACCACAAGAGGGCGCCAGCTGCGCGTGGCTTCCCCTCTCAACTTCTGGAACCTCCTGGGCTGCCAGAATGTGTCAGATTTGCTGGGGAAAATGTTTAAGGTGACCCTTTCCCTCCTTGCTAATGCCACTAAATACATTGCTTAATTGGTTCCTCTTAGGCCTAGAGGGATTTGTAGTCACCAAAAGTGCTGCAGAACTGGCATAACCACCCTGGGGATGGGTGTGTGGTGTGTCTGAGCGTGTGTGGTGTGCATGTGCACACATCAGGGTGTGTGTGTGTGGATGCACGGGCTTGCATGGTGTACTTGTGTACATCAGTGTGTGTGGTGTGCATATGTGTGTGTATGGGCATGTGTGGTGTACATGTGCACACATCAGGGTGTGTAGGGTGTGTGTGTGGATGCATGGGTTTGCATGGTGTACTTGTGTACATCAGTGTGTGTGGTGTGCATGTGTGTGTGCATGGGCATGTGCAGTGTACATGTGCACATACCAGGTATGTAGCGTTCACGCGTTTGCGTGCATGGGCTGCAAACGTGTGTACATGTGTCCATCAATCAGGATGCGTGATGTGTATGGGGATGCATGGACATGTGCAGTGTGCGTGTGTATGTGTGCACAAGAGTGTGGTTTGTAAGTTCCAGGTCAGTTCGCCTCTGCCTGGAGGGCGACTCTGAAATGACCTGAGCTGCCCCAGGCTTCTCTGCCTCGAGCAAGCAGGTAATAGGGCCCATACCTTACACTGACAGAAGGCTTTCCATTTCAAATCCTTCCAGTCCCAGTGGCCTTGGACCGCTGCCTCCCACTGAGCCTATTCCTCCATCATTTCTTACCTCCCTGTGGCTTTATGAACAACCCCACTCCAGACAGGAGAAGGAAGAACTCCCCAGGAATTCCATGTCCCAGTTTCATCACTCCAAGTGCTCTTCCCTGCAATGTGACATTCCCCCAGCTCCTGCTGGCTTGGTTGTGTTAGTGTCATCTGCCTCCAGTTCCCTACTCACAGTGGACACAGAGGGGCTACAGGACATTTCTCTCAGCAGCCCCTGTGTTGCTCGTGGCTCCCGAGTCTTGGATCCAGCCTTCATGCTGGGTGCTACAGCAAGGGCTGTGGGTCCCAAGTGGAATGGACAACCGTCTGTCTACAGGATGCCTGACTTTTGTGGGTGCTTTCAGGCTGGGGGGAGTGCTGGGAATGGCCTGAGTTAAAACTTTATAGCTAATAAGTCCTGTCATCGGCTGATAAGGTGAGGACTGGACAGTGCTTGAGGCTTCTAATCACGATGACAATAATATTCGCTGCTAACACTCAGGAGCACAGCCTACAAATCAGGCTCTATTCCAGGTGTGGTGCATAATCAACTCACTTAATCCTGCACGACGTGCCATTGGGTAGTACCCCTATTGTACACACCGGAAAGGGAGACACAGAGAGGCAAAGTAATGCACCCAAGGACACCTAGCTGGGCTGGTAAGTGGCAGAGCTGGAAACTGAGTGGAGGATGCGCGGGCTTGAGCTTCGTAGCCCCAGGGATTTGAAGCCGGTGCATTGAGGCTTGCAGCACATTTTCAAGGTACCCAGATGGGAGAACTGCCTGTTTTAAACGTGAAGGGAGATGGAGCCCTTGCTTCCAGTTTTGAGGTTCTTCTTCTGCGTCCTGGGCAAGGAATGCTCCGTTCAGTAGAAATATTAAAAATGAAGGCTGCGGGAGTGGCAAAACAGGGTGTGGGGCGGGTCTTTCTTGCTGAAGAGCCAGGGCCCAGCACCTGTGGGTACAGGTGCGGTGAGACCGCGGAGGCAGGGCCAGGAGAGGGGAGCCCGCTGGCTGCAGGGAGGGTGGAGCTGAAGCTGCTTCACTCCCGGCTCATCGCGGGCGGGAGGCCGCTGCAGGCACTTCGGCTACTCTATCACCTATTTCTTTTTATGTTTTGAGTCACTCCCTCAGCCAGTCCAGTTTGTTAACTTCCTGCTGGCTCCGCACTGAACCCAGCCTTTGAATGGGAGACTGAGTCAGAGCAGCCTCAAACATCCCCCGAAGGCGAGAGTGGCGGCGCATGAAAGGACCTTTCAGAGCATTCCGTTTCCTGGCTCTGAGCCTTTGAACCAGGACTGAGCCACAGGTTGCAGGCCAGCTGGAGGTGATGATGAAAGAAATTGGCTGGCTCAGAGTCGGGTGGGAGCTAAGGGAGAAAGAGAGTTTGATGAAGGCGCGGCTGGGCCTGGCCCTGGGACCCTGGTGAGCCCGCAGCACGCGGGGAGCAGAACAGGAGGTCACCCAGCCACCCAGGACATGACCTCGTCTGATGACGCCACTCTGAGCTCCTCCAGACTTTGAGGGCCTGAAGAGAAGCGGCGAACCCAGGTAAAGTACCAGAGTTTGTCTTTGTAACAGGCCCACATTCCTCAACAGTGGGGATGGAGACTGGCGGGACAGGAGCCCCAGGACCTTAGCCGTCTTGGACATTCGTTGGTGCTCTGCTGGGAGGAGCATGCGGTGACGGGGTGGGAGACATGAACGCTGTGGTCTAACCTTGTCTGTGAGTCCTTCGTGGCAGGGTAGGCTTGTGCTTCTCAGCTCCTTTGAAGTTAGATGTGGCTATGTGACTGGCTTTGGCTGATGAAGTTTGAGTGGAAGTGACACATTTCACTTCCAGTGGAAGCCATGTCCTTTTTTTCCTCTGCTGTGGCAAATATCAATACTGCAGTAGGTGGCAGCTGTGCCAGAGGCTGGGTTCCAGAGGGAACCACATAGAGCAGATGTCCACATGACCTAGAATGACATGGAGGCCAGTCTTTGTGGTTTCAAGGTGTTGAAGATTTGGGGAGTATCTGTTAATGGAGTATAACCTAAACTGCATTAACAGACACCCCCAAAACTCTGCTGGTAGATAGCTGGATAATCAGGCTGATGAATCCTGGTTAATAGATCATGCATCTGATATGCTGTGCAACTGTTGGGTAGACGCACCTGTGCGTGGCAGACACACCTGAGGGTGGTAACTTAAGCGTTCCCCGAGAATCACCCTGCATGGCGGACGAACCTGAATGTGTGTTCAGAGTTCAAAGTGTGACCAACATGGAGATTCATTCCTTGTCTGTGAGGAGTAGCTGAGCCCCCATCCTGCCCCATCCTGTAAAATGTGGGCCTTACAGAGTACTGAGGCCCTTTGTTTTGTGTTAAATGAAAGTTATCACTTGACGGTTGCTAGGGGGAGGGGGTCCAGTGAAAACGCTGTATGAACTGCAGGCTTTTATAAGGCACGGGGTCCTCCTGTTCGGCCCCCACCACTGGGCTGCTCTGTCGGTGAGCTCCCCCAATAAGCCCAATGTCTCATTTGCTAGCTCTGGGTCTCTTCCTCAGCCTCTGAAGCTTGGTGCCGTCCGTTTTGGAGGTGATAGGCGTCTGGCATGACAGTATCCCAAGGAACACAATTCATCAACATAATTAAAGTACACAGAATTGAGTAATTAAAGCTTACAGAATTGAGTCTTTGTGGTTGGCATTACAAGCACCCAGGAAGCCAATGGGGAAGACATTTGAGAAGTGACTGTGAGCGTGCTGAAACCCCACTGCTTATGCTGCCTGGCTTAGAGGATTCCCATAGGTAGGGCATCCAAGGAACGGGATGGGTCAGGTGCTTGCTCTTAGTTCTGTAATGAGTCCGTGGAAACAGGTGTCTTTTACCCTCATCTATCAAGGCTGCAGATGCACTTAAACCTCATAGACCAGTAAGTGGGGAGAAGCAGTTTCCCTTGCTGTGCAGTTTTCCCATTTGGCTGCCCATTAGAATCACCTGGGAGCTTAATACCCTCACGCCAGGCCCCAGAACAACTAAGTCAGAGTCTCTCGGGATGGACCACAGGCATCAGTATTTGGTGAGGCTCCCATATGGAGTCCGATTCAGACCCACAGCCATGTAATCTCTTCTCTTACAATTAGGGGCTAGATTTAAACAAATATCTCCAGATGGTCATTTTGCAGAATTCTGTGTCTCAGGCTGCGACAGATGTTGGAAAGGGAAGATCTGGAGGTTCTTCACAGTCTCCTTACTGTGTGTGCTCATATGGGAGCTCCAGAGCCAAAGGAAAGCTGAAAAAAACCAGCCATTGTCATCTCTTCTCCTCACTTACTTGTCCAGCAATATTGAGGGCAGACAGACCTGGATTTGAGTCTTGTGGTGGAGCCTCATTCCATAACAATTCTGTGATCTTGGACAAGGTGCTTAACGTCTCTCAGCCTCAATTTTTCCATCTGCAAAGTGCGGATAATCTAACAACAAATGTATCAGCTTAGCAAAAACAGTGTCTTGTCTGGATGAGGAGGTGGGATATATAACATAACAAATTCCACACCCTTACCCCTAGCCCACTCCTTCCCTGGCACCTCAGCTGGCCAAGCAAGACCCTTTGGGAGGCATTCTGGACTCATTAGTCTCTCCCCTACAGCCCATATCTGATCTATCACCAAGCACAACGAGGCTACCTCTTTTTTAAATCTTTTTTTCCTTGTTAACATCTGGCTCTATTATTTTTAAAATTTGTTATTTCCATAGGTTTTTGGGGAACAGGTGGCGTCTGGCTGCATAAGTTCTTTAGTGAGATTTGTGAGATTTTGGCGCACCCATGATCCGAGCAGTATACACTGAACTTCATTTGTAGTGTTTTATCCCTCACCCCACTCTACCCTTTCCCCGGAGTCCCCAAAGTCCATTATATTTTTTAACTTTTAAGTTTAGGGGTACATGTGCAGGTTTGTCACATAGGTAAATATGTGTCATGGGGGGGTTTGTTCAGATTATTTTATCCAGATATTAAGCCTAGTACCCATTAGTTACTTACCTTGATCCTCTCCCTCCTCCCATCCTTCACCCTCTGATAGGTCGCAGTGTGTGTTGTTCCCCTTTGTGTGTCCATGTGTTCTCATCATTTAGTTCCCACTTATAAGTAAGAATTTGGTTTTCTGTTCCTGCATTAGTTTGCTGAGGTTAATGGCTTCTAGCTCTGTTATGTCCCTGCAAAGGACATAATCTCGTTCTTTTTTATGGCTGCATAGTATTCCATGATGTATATGTACTATATTTTCTTTTCCCAGTCTATCTATCATTCATGGGCATTTAGGTTGATTCCATGTCTTTGCTATTGTGAATAGTGTTGCAATGAACTTTCACGTACATGTGTCTTTATGATAGAACAATTTATATTCCTTTGGGGATATACCACTAATGGGGTTGCTGGATTGATTGGTATTTCTGTCTTTAGGTCTTTGAGGAATTGCCACACTGTGTTCCACAATGGCTGAACTAATTTACACTCCCATCAGCAGTGTATAAGCACTCCTTTTCCTCCACAACCTCACCAGCATTTGTTATTTTTGACTTTTTAATAATAACCATTCTGATGAGTGTGAGGTGGTATCTCATTGTGGTTTTGATTGACATTTCTGTAATGATCAGCAATGTGAGCTTTTTTCATGTTTGTTGGCCATGCGTATGTCTTCTTTTGAGAAGTGTCTGTTCATATCCTTTGCCCACTTTTTAACGTTTTTTTTTTTCTTGTAAATTTGTTTGAGTTCCTTACAGATACTGGATATTAGACCTTTGTCAGATGCAGAGTTTGCAGAAATTTTCTCCCATTCTGTAGGTTGTCTGTTTATGCTGATAGTTTCTTTTGCCGTGAAGAAGTTGTTTAATTAGATCCCATTTGGCAATTTTTGGTTTTGTTGCAGTTGCTTTTGGCATCTTCACCATGAAATCTTTGTGTGTGCCTGTGTCCTGAATGATATTGCCTATGTTGCCTTCCAGGGCTTTTACAGTTTTGGGTTTTACATTTAAGCCTTTAATCCATCTGGAGTTAATCTTTGTATGTGGTATAAGGAAGGGGTCCAGTTTCAATCTGCATATGGCTAGCGAGTTCTCCCAGCACCATTTATTGAATAGGGAATCCTTTCCCCATTGCTTGTTTTGTCAGGTTTGTCAAAGATTGGATAGTTATAAGTGTGTGGTCTTATTTTTGGGTTCTTAGTTCTGTTCCATTGGTCTATGTGTCTGTTCTTGTACCAATACCATGCTGTTTTAGTTACTGTATCCCTGCAGTGTAGTTTGAAGTTGGTAGTGTGATGCCTTCAGCTTTGTTCTTTTTGCTTAGGATTGTCTTGGCTATTTAGGTTCTTTTTTGGTTCCAGACGTTTTAAAATAGTTTTCTACAGTTCTGTGAAGAATGTCAATGGTAGTTTAATGGGGTTAGCATTGAATTTATAAATTGCGTTGGGCAGTATGGCCATTTTGCCAATATTGATTCTTCCTGTCTCTGAGTGTGGAGTGTTTTTCTGTTTGTTTGTATCATCTCTGATTTCTTTGAGAAGTGATTTATAGTTGTCCTTGTAGAGATCTTTCACCTCCCTAGTTACCTGTATTCCTAGGTGTTCTTTTCTGGAAGTCATGAATGGGAGTTCATTGTGATTTGGCTCTCATTTTGACCATTATTGGTGTATAGGAATGCTAGTGATTTTCGCACGTTGATTTTTTTGTATCCTGAGACTTGGCTAAAGTTGCTTAAGAGGGTTTTGGGCTGGGATGATGAGGTTTTCTAGATACAGGATCACGTCATCTACAAACAGGGATAGTTTTATTTCCTCTCTTCCTGTTTAAATGTCTTTGTTTCTCTTGCCTAACTGGCCTGGCCAGAACCTACAATATTATGTTGACTAGGAGAAGCTACATCTTATGACTCTCACAGACCTGTCCAGTTCTCCCCGGCCCTGCTGCCATACCCTTGAGCTTATGAACTGTCTGGGTCCTCTGTCCCATGGGGCATCCTTACTCCTCCACTTGGGCTGTCCTCTAATCCATTTCCCAAAATACAGTCAGAGTGACCTTTCCAAAATACAGATCTCCCTGTTAGATATTAACCCAACATTTAAAATTAATAATTAAAACAGTGGAAGTGCTAGCACATGAATAGACGAACGTACTGATGAAAAGAAAAATCGAAGTGCAAAGATAGACCTAAAAACATAGAGGAAGTTGCTATATTAAAAAGGTGGCATATCAGATCAGTGGAGGAAAAATAGATTAGTCAGCAAATAGTATAGGCATAACTGGGTACCCACCTTTGCATAGAAATACAGTTAGTTCTAAATGTCATATTTTATACCAAAAACGGTTCAAATACATATAAATATAAAAAAGTGAATCCATGAAAGTACTAGTGGAAAATATAGCTATCTCAAAGTGGAAAGGGCCTTTTTAACATACGATTTGAAATCTAGAAGCCATAAAAGATGAAGAAATTCAACAGCATAAAAATAAAAATAAATTCTTTATGACGAAAGACAAATTGGGAAAAATATTTGTAACTCATATCACAGACCAGAGTTAATTTCTACAATATACAAAGAGCAGCTACAAAAATAAGAAAATGACCCACAACTCAATGATAAAATGGGCAAATATATGAAAAGAAAATATAAAAGACTACTAAGCATATAAAAATGCTTAAACTCAACCTCACTCAAGAGAAATGCAAATAAAAGGAGAATGACAGCATTTTTTTTCACAGTATTAGATTGGAAAATATACAAAAGCTTGGTTTACAAATTTCTGAGCATATAGGAAATAAAGCAGTCTTATCCTCTGCTGCTCGAAGTCGAAATCTATGGAAGATGACTTGGCAATAACTAGGAGGATGACTAGTGATACTTGTGATGGTTAGTTACATGCGTTAATTTGGCTAGACTATAATACCCAGTTATTTAATCACATACTAATTGGTGTTGCTGTGAACGTATTTTGTAGATCTGATTAACATCTACCACCATTTGACACTAAGGAGATTACTCTTGATGACATAGGTGGGCCTCATCCAATCAGTTAAAGGCCTTAAGACCAAGAACTGAGGTCTCTGGGAGAAGTTCTATCTCAATACAGGAAACATCAACTCCTGGCTGAGTTTTCAGCCGGTTGTACGAATTTCAGACTTGCCAGCTCTCACAATTGAGTCTTTCCTTAAAATAAGTATTTCTCTCCCTCCCCTCCACCCTGTCTCTTCCCTCTCTGATACTGCTTCTGTTTCTGCAGAGAACCCTGGCTGATATAATCTTTAATCTAGCAATCCCACTTTCACAGTGGGAACCCTTACATGACACATGCATAATTTCTTCATCAGAGCCTTGTCTGTAGTAGGGTAAAGGAAATCTGAGTGTCCATCAGTAAGGAGCCGGTTAAAGGAACTCTGTTCATCCACAGAGTGGAACATCATGTTGCCGTCAATTAATATAGAATGGTCTCCAAAACTGATTTAGTGAAAAAAGAGAAATGCCACACCATGATGAACAGTGTGTGCGGTATGCTCTTTTTGTGTGTTCAAAGGGGGGACAAAATATAGATTCGTGTTTGCACATGGAGAGAATATCTCTTGGTGGGTACACAGGAGACCTACACTGGGGGCCTCTGGTGAGGGGGACTGAGTGACTGGGGCTTGGGACAGGAGGGAGACTGTTGACGTATGCTCTTCTCTTCCACAAGGCAACAAAGCCCTTCCAGCTGATCAGACCATTGCCCACAGCACAGCTATTGTCCTTCAGGGAGAGCCTACACTTTTTGCCATGGCCCTTTAGGACCAGCCTCACCTCCATCCCCAGACCCCACTCCTACCCACCCCGCACTGGCAACTCTACATTCTCTGTCTTCAGAATTCCAATTGGGTACTTACTTATTTCAGTTCTTCCAATTCACTTGTTCTCTCTTGCTCCTAAGCCTGACTGTTCCTGAGGCCCTCTCCAGGAGTTCCTGCTTTTAGTCCTTCCGGCATTGCTTTCTTCTGAAGGACCTGGGAAGCTTTGGTGGCGTCTGCCATCCAGGCAGTGAGCCATGGGTGAGGAGGCTTCCCCAGGGAACCTGAGGACCAGAGCAGAGCTCTGCCCACTGTGGGAAGTGCCTACCTCCTGCCTGGGGAGGAGTGTAGCAGGCCTTATTCTCCCTCCTGCCCTCTTCTAGGCATGCTCACTTCTAGGCTCATATCATTTAGGCTAAGAGACTGAAAGGACCCCAAGGCCCGCGGAGGCATCTCGTGCCTTCTCAAGTGGCCATAGGGAAGATGCCTCACTGTAACTCTGGACTTCACCTCCCATTTGCAGTGGGAAATTAGTGCTTGTGTCCTGCAGGGTATCTTCTATTTCCAGGCATCCAGTTGGTTAGCATGCTGTTCTCGTCAAGCTCTGTGTAGAAGGAAGACAGCCTGTCCCCTTAAATCTTTGTGTTTTGCAGGATGGGTTGGATATTAACACTTAAGATGCACATCTGGCCAGGTGTGGTGGCTCACTCCTTAATCCCAGCTACTCAGGAGGCTAAATCAGGAGGATTGTGTGAGGCCGGGAGTTCAGGACCAGCCTGGGCAACATAGACCCTCATCTCTTTTTTTCTCTTAAAAAGGCAGACACTGGGTAAACTCAGAGAACTTCAAGGGCATGAGGGCTTGGATTCTGTGTCTTACAAGGGCAAAGTGGAGCTGGCTAAAAGATGAAGTAGTCCAGATGCCAGACCACAGGGACAAGAGAAAGTGGGCAGAATGTGCTCACTGGCCTGGGACTGGGTTGGCATAAGTGGCAGTGGATGGAGGGGAATGATTCATCACATATACATTTTCTCTCAGCACAAAGAATATGTCTTTGTGCATATTCCGTCTTCGATGAGTTACAGTCTTTGGAAATTAATGTTTAGCCTCTTCTCAGTAAACAGATCGGGGACAAATGTAACAGAAAGCAAATCATTGAGGTCCAATTGAACAGATTTGATTTGGCTTTGTAGGTTCTTCCTCCCTTAATTGAGGCTGTTTTATGGGGCTCAGTGTGGTGACTTGTGCCTGTAATCCCAGCACTCTGGGAAGCTGAGGTGGGGGCATCTCTTGAGCTTAAGAGTTGGAGACCAACTTTGGCAACATGGCAAAATTCTGTCTCTACAAAAAATAAAAACTTTGGCGAGTGCTTCTAGTACCAGCTACTCAGGAGGCTGAGGCGGGAGGATCACCTGAGCCTGGGAAGACTGAGGCTGGAGTGAGCTGTGATCGTGCCACTGCACTCTCGCTTGGGTGACCAAGACCATGTTAAAAAAGTTTTCTGACATGGACAACCAGAAATATGTCCCAAGGACACTGGAGAAAGCCGAGGGACACCCAGGCGTGGCTGTGGTTCCCACAGGAAGGTTTAACTGGAGCCTCTTGGCAGTCCCGAGCTTCAACAGCTCTGGTAGGACCATTTCACTCACCAAAGCTCCAATTTGTTTCTCCTGGATTAATCTTAGAAAACCTCAAAAAACTTTGCAACACACTATTTAAAAACATGCACTTCGAGTCAAACATAAAGGGATATTTTATGAAGTACAGGCTTTATAAGGTTGCTAGAACATTTCTCTGTTGGTTTCAAAAATTGAAGTAGAAACCACTTAAGAGTGAAAAATATTCCATGGAGGAAATTCCTGGACATTGGCTTCCTAGGTTTACATCACAGAGAAGTCAATGTATGTGGACAAGAGCCCCATGGGCAAGGCAGGCTGTGGGAAGCCAGTGGGCTGGGTTGAAGTCTGGGAGGACACTGCACTGTGAATAATCATTTGCTCCAGTGGTGCTCCTCAGTGATGACTGAAATGTCATGCTTAAGTTCTGCTGAAGTTTCCCAATTTCCCGGTAATTAATGTTTCCCAAATGTATAGACACACACACACACACACACACACACACACACACACACACACACACACGTGCACGTCATTCTCTGTTCTTAATCTCTAGAGGCCAGAAACTGATAGCGGGAAGTCTGAAGGCCAAGGTCTAAGGGTTGCTCTGGAAACAGTGCTCTAATGAGTGACGCATTTCTAAAGGCATCCAGTTCAGGCTAACTCCCACCACCAGTCCTGTTACCTCCTGGACCTTCTTCCTCTCCCTTCCCCATGTCCCCTTTCCCAACTATTTTGCTTTCAGCTCTTAGAAATGATGAGTGAACAAATCACCATTCTTGGGTCAACTTTGAGGCACCCCTCTGAACTGATGGGTTCCTCTCTGTTGTATTGAGGGCATTCTTGGCCTGGGTTAGGGGTATGTGGGCATCAGGATTTCCATCATCTCATCCTGAGAGCAGTTTCCCACACTGAGTTTTTCAGGTTGACCCCAGGACTTAGGGAGCCAGAATAGAGCTACTTTATAGCAATTGGATGGAATACTTTTGTCTGTTAAATATAGTAAGATGTTGGAGGAGAAAGGTTGTGAGTTTATCTTATTTTTATTGTATTTCACAAAAGAATTGGACTATGTAAATTGTAAAAAACCAACCAGTATCACAACTGGAATTCACAGATGGTTTGAGAATCACTGGATAAGCTAGGGGACCTGGAGCTACAGCTAAGGGTCCAGAGGCTGAAGGGCCCAGGGAAAGAGTGGCTTTCAAGTGTTGAGAGGTGTGGATGGAAAATAGCAAATGTGGAAGTGTGTATAGAAGCTTGTGGAATGACATCTGTGAGATGGATGCTGGGGCACACTGTGGGGGAAAATGGCCAAGTGTGGGCTGCCACTATGGTGCCCCTGGGTGGGCCACAGCCACCTTAAAATCTCCATATTTTCCTAGAGAAGGATTAAGCACTCATTTTGGATGTGGATGACATTTGCACTGATAAAGGTGCTGTCCCCCCAACCTTTCCTGCAACCACTGGGGACAATAGGTCTTAGGCTGATTGGGAGTCAGGGCCAGTGACAGATGTAGTGACTGTCCACGGGAACAAGACACTTCCATGAGAGTTTGAATTCCTGGCTTGTGTTGCCCCCTCGGCTCCTGTCTGCATTAGCACATGGAGTATGGGTGGATAAGACCTACTTCTGGACTCCTGGCTCAAACCCCCTGCAGTCTCTTCCATGCCATGGTGCTATCTACATGTTCATTCCCCTTTAACAAGTGGCATTCCGTCTGGTTTTGGAAGGGGCTATGGAGTGAGTCCTAACTGCTTTACTCTATGGGTAATGTTTTTTCCAGAAATGAACATTCTATAACAAAGATCACCGGCAAAGAGCTACAGCTTTGCTGATAAAAAGTGCTAAGTAACCCCATTTCAGACACCGTGCTGAGCTCTTCATGGTCCCTCTCTTTTAATCTCACAACTCTTATATTTACCCTCATTCCACACATTTCAAAGTGAGGCTCACATTTTGTCCTGTATACGTCTCTCTCCTTCCTTTATAATACTACTGCAGTCATACTGAGATATAGCTCATCTGGGTTACAAGGATTCAGCTTTATGAGGAATTACATTTGACATCTCAGCCTGTGAGAAATTTTGTTTCTGGGGACCAATTTGGATTTGACATGTCAGCTGAGCAGTGGAGCCTGGTGAAAAGGAAGTCAGTCACTGTGTGGTCACTGTCATCCTGTCAAGCTGTGGTTCCTCAGAACTCTTGGGTTGCTAGGTTATAGTGGCAGTAACCTCTATATCATACGTTTTCTTTAGTTTTCACCATTTATTAGAGATTTAATGATATAAACTTTGAGTATCATAAGCCAAAAAACAAACCCATGGCTTAGATTAAGTAGTTTGTCTAAGATCACACAGCTAGAGAATGCCTGAGCCAGAATTCAAACCCAGGTGCATCTCTGCACTCATATGCTCAACTGACACAATATTTAGAATTTAATCTATATCATAGAGGAATTAGAAATATTAGAATGAGATTCAAGCCATGGGTAGGTAAGACCCAGAGCTCCAAGGAGGCTGATTAAGGTGTGAAATGATTAAGCTGTGAAATATTTCAAAGGCAATGAGGGGAGCAAGCTATCAACAGCAGTGTCTGCAAAGTTGGAGTTTCTATTTAGAAATGTGCCCTTAAGTCTGGTGACACATTTATTGGCTATTTTGGGCACATATCAAACTGCATCAATTTCTACACCCTCTCTCCATATTTTTATTAAAAAGCAGCTCATAGCTGAAGACATGGCATGTGTAGAATGGCCAGGTGGGAATAGTTAACAGAGATTCCATTCTGTTTTTTCCTTGTGGGGGCTATTTCTAAGACTCAATTATTATTATTATTTTTTTTTAGACAGAGTTTTCCTCTTTTGCTTAGGCGATCTCGGCTCACTGCAACCTTCGCCTTCTGGGGTCAAGTGATTCTTCTGCCTCAGCCTCCCCAGTACCTGGGATCACAGGCATGCACCACCATGCCTTGCTATTTTTTTTGTATTTTTAGTACAGACGGGGTTTCACCTTGTTGGCCAGGATGGTCTCGAACTTCTGACCTCAAGTTACCAACCTGCCTCGGCCTCCCAAAGTGTTGGGATTACAGGGATGAGCCACCGTGCCAGGCCTCAGTTCTTATTTTCTATTCAGTCATGTATGTTGAAAAAAAAAAAAAAGAAAAAAAGACACACACCAGTGTTACAAAACCTTGTATTAATCATTTCCCTTCACTTTCAATATAACGTTGATATGAAATATAGCCATGATTCTTAGTTACATGGGAGGAAATGAATAATAAATACATTGTAGCAAGTTTGAACCACAAGGGTGTTTCACTGGTAACAACATTTGAAAACTGTACACTTGCAAAGAACAGCATCTTCAAACATTAGTATATCTGTATATCAGTAAAGCTTTTACATGTAACAAACATGCTCTTTCCATATATGACAAATTTAAAAAATATGCATTGCTTGGCAACATGAACTAGGCAAAAATATTTCTTTGTTCACTAACTTTATACAGGAAAACAGGACGAAAGGCATGCATGTACAATACAGATGCCTGCACAGGGCATGCAACGAAAGAAAGCTTTTTAAAAGTCAGCTTACATTAGGCATAAATACATGAGGGTTATATATTAATAAGGGAGGAAGTCTTCTGTTTGACATTAACATTCCTGTTTTCTTCCTATTCCTCCCAGAGGAATACACATTCACCTTTAAGTAAAGATAAAGGAATTACAAAAAAATAAAACTCACTTTGCAAACATCTCTGAGGACTTGTAAAAAAAAAAAAAATCAACATTAGTGTTATCACAGCTCCATGTGCAAATGATCCTTCTGCAGGTTCTTCCTGTAACAGGCACACCCGAGCGCCTTGGTCAGGCTGCTTCCCCAGGCCCAAGCTGGAGCTGACTGCCACAGACATCTCCAGGGGACCAATGAGACGGGGCTTGCTTTTCCTCCCCTCGCCTGCCTTCTGGTTGCATGTCTTTGCATTCAGCCCAGCTTGGCCCCCTAGCCCAGGCTCCTGGGGAATCCACATGTACAACCTTGCACCGGCAGTAGCTACAAGAGGTGCAGAAGAACAAAAGACCCGGAGAAGGCTCCCATCCCATAAAAGGCAGCCAAGGACACCTCAAAAGAAACCCTTGTTTCCCTCAGTGTCTCTTCAAATGAATGGGAGAGAGGGGGGCCCAGCTGTAGCTCCAATCCTGAGTACCAGAAAGGAACCCTCAATACACAGGATTTGAGAGCTCGGTGCAAAGAGCCGCCCCGACGGGCAGACCCAGCCATGTCTATTTTGCTTGCTGGCTCTGGTTTAAAAAGTGAAAACTCAAAAGCATGTGAAAAAAACAACAACAACGTATCAGCAGCAATGTTTCGTGTCTTGTACACAGTTCATGTGTTTCTTCCTATTCTTTCTGGTAAGAAACCACTATGAATAAAAAGCACCAATAAAACATCATACATGATAACAATATTGTAGGACACCACTGTCCCTGGGACAGTGTAGAGATGCCAAGTACACACTGCTTAAATCAGAACAAGGGGGAGAAACATGTAGTGAAATAGATTTTACTCTTTGATTTTAAAACTGTTACTATTTTCTCAATATAAAACAGTTGCATTTGGGGGGGGGGTCAATGGGTAAATACAAAAAAAGGCACTGCTGCTTTTATTACTAAATATCTGACTTCAC
Source organism: Sapajus apella (assembly GCF_009761245.1). Taxonomy (NCBI): domain Eukaryota; kingdom Metazoa; phylum Chordata; class Mammalia; order Primates; family Cebidae; genus Sapajus; species Sapajus apella. The sequence continues at coordinate 5,002,418 of NW_022437014.1, read as the reverse complement.
AGCCTTATGCATGCAACTGTTTGATTCTTTTATAAATAAAATTCTTTTGCTTTAGGATTTTTAAATTGAGCTGTATACCTGTAGTCAACACAGGACTCAAAACAAGGTGGGGACAGGCTCTTAAAATTTATCAAACACTCAACTTAAAAAAAATTAAAACACTAATAGCAAAACACAACTAAGTAGATAAATCTATACACAGTCAATGAAAAATAAGCTTTTCTTCTTTAAAAAAAGAATTATGTTGTTATTAATAACAGACTTTATCATGGTTACCAGCCATAGCAAGTTAATAAGTAACATATCCAAAATAATATCTCTAATAATCAGATAACCATTGTTTCTATATTCAGTGAAGGAATAAATAGAAATTCAGATTTGCAAATACTTTAAGGTCTTCTTCCTTTTAAAGGATTCATGCTAATGTGATTGTGTTCACAATCTGTTTTCTGAATAACATGAGTCTTTATGGATATACGTGTTTTTGCAGCAGATCCGAATGCTTTTCTCTCTCAGCGACATGTGTAATACCCCGGTTTTTCCTCCTCTTCATTCGCTTTCTCAGTATCCTACAAACTCACATTCGCAAACCCTCTGGTCTTACCTTTGGCCTTCAACATTTGACCTATTCTTCCTGCCTGACATGTGATCAACCATCCCAACACATTCCCCAAGTAACACCGAGCTTGTTGAGAAAAGGGATGAATGTTAATGGCACTTGGTTAAAAATAATCAACTAAAAAATGCCATCTCTTTCTGTACATGGATTTGCATCTTTAGAACTTAGTCACCCAAGGAGAGGTCTGAACCTTTATTTTTTAATTCGACGCATGAAATTGTGGATTCAAGCCTTCTCTGCTCATGAAAGGCTTTCTGTGGTTACGTTGTTCTCACCTTCTTAGACTCAAAAGGACTTCAAAAACCTGGTGGCGGCATCCAAGGCTGGATTGGGTGTATGTTTTTGATCTTGAAAGTAAAAGAAAATTGTTCGGATTTCATTAAGGCCTTTTAGAACTGTATGTAGTTCATTAGCTTTTGAAAAAAAAAGTGAGGGCAGTGATTTCCATGGTCTGATCTTTTAAATTTCAACTCCGACTTCACACACACACACACGGCACCCGACTCATCCACTTAATAAGCAGGACTTGTACCATCTCCCTGATCTTGCCTCTGGCTGAGCACTCATACTTTCATTTACACAACCCAATTTTCCAGTGCGGAGCACAACTCCTCTTTGATTTCCTCTAATACCCTCCACTGCTGCACATTCTGAAACGTAGCCTTTCTTGCCCTTCATAAACAGAGCTATTACTTTGGGGTAGGTACCACAGTTTCTTAATCTCTCACCAAGTTAACGAGTGTTTTTTCCTCTCTGCTCTGTGGATGGACAAATCAACCAACACAGCAAATCCCTAATTCATATTGTGTGGATAGTGCTGTCATTTCCGTCGTGAAATCAACCTTTCCTCCATCTTTTAGTGCCCACTGGGGATGGTGGGGCTGTCCCGTGTGGGCCAAACATCTCCCTGCATGCGCTCTCTGGCACTTGCTGACCGACTCTCTGTACACTGTTCCTGGGCTTTTCTCCCCTCCTCCTGCTCAGCAGTGACGGGTGAAGTGGATGCAGCCTCCAGGCTCGAGTTCCTACGAGCAACCCCCACATAAAGGTTTTGAGCTCATTATCTGGGTATCAAACCTCTCACAAGGGGAAAAAAGTGCATCCTTGCCTTTTCTCCTCCAGTGGGACTTGTACCCAGCTGTGTGTGTGTGGAGCAAGGCTGGGAATGACAGGATGATGCCCCATGGTGGGGCGGAAAGAGAGGGAGGCCTGTCTGTGACAAGCAAATCCAGCACAGAAAGAGGCTGCAGGATTCTCTGAGAATCTCTGGGTGCCCTGTGAGCAAACCCATCACTGATCACATGATGCCTTCATCCTTGTGCTCTCACCCAATGCTGTGCTCATTCCGGCCACATCCGTGTCCTTCAAGTCCACCCATGCGCTCCTCCCACCTAATGGTGAAAGACGGACAGCTCAGGCCTACGTGACTGTGTCCATCTTCCCAAGAAGCAGAGCTCGGCAGCCGTTTTAAAAAGACAACTCTGCTGCTCTTATAAAAATAGAGGAAAAAAATGAATCCATAACAACAACAGATCCGTTACAAAAACCATAGTCTGAAGAGAGGTTCTATCCGAACTCTTTACACATTATGTACCCTTTAACATTCTTATGTAAACAATACACAAATCAAAGTTTAGCTGAAGTTTGCTGGAGGGAGTTTCTTCCTTCTTTCCCCTGTTGGCATGGGCCCTCTCTTCTGGCTGTTTCTAGCAGGGGCCTCAGCGACATCCAGTCCGGATTGGACTGGATATAAAAGGTGAGCCACTATCTTGCTTTGGGTGCATGTGCCCACGATATCCTTCCGTGGCCTGCCTGTGAGGCCAGGCCTTCCGAGAAGCCTCCCCTGGGCCAGGGCTTCTGCCGGCCTGTTGTGCGTCTCCTATCTCGTTCATCGCAGTACTGTTTCCCCTGCCCCCTTTCCATCCAGGGAGCTACCTGCATTCCCTCCACCCCCCTCCCAGTCTCAGAATTCCCTAGAGACCCCTCCCCAGCCCCACACACCAAACCATCCCAGGACAGAAACAAATGACAAAAGAACCAACCCCAGGTCTACTGATATGTTTACGAGGATGACCTACGCTCTCACAAAATCAAAACGGGAGAGGGACCAGGGGAAAAAAGGCTGCAGAGTATCTTGGAAGATTCTGTGCAGCCCTGAAGATGGCTGACACTGGACCCGCAGCAGTCGATTTCATGGCCAGCGTGGTCACTCTCATCTTCAGCTTCTAGATTGTGGAGGTCCGGTCAACCCCGTCTGGGAGAGAAAGCAGCAAACAATGGGCACAGCTGAGAAAAACAATCCTGTTCGTGCCCACCTATGCCAGCAGCATGCATGATGGGCCTCCCAGTCTCTGAGGACAGATAAGGGCTCCTAGGTTCGCATGTTCATTCATTCATATACCCACCTACTCGGTATCTGGGGAATAGCTATTTTTGCCAGGAGCCATAGTGAAACCTGAGAATCAAGATGAAAATATGTAATCCTCGCTTTCTAAGTACTTATGTGTGAGGGTAGACACAGACATGTGGGCAGACAATAATGCTATATGTGATCATTGCAATAATGGAATATGTACCGAGATAGCAGGGATATGCAGGAAGGAGTGATGGCTGCCCAGTTGGCCTTGGAAGTCAAGGACAGTTTCACAGAGATACAAAATGACTTCTGTAGCTGGTGCTGGCAGGAGAGGAGGGGGGTGAGGATGGCATGTGGTGCATGCAGAGGCGGGATGATAGGTCATCGAGTGATGAGGCTGAGGTGCATTGGAGGTTTAGGATGAAGGATGGGGAACGGAGTGGAGGAGATGGTGTCGAAGAGCCAGGCAGGGGCTGCAACAGACATGCAGGTGGACCTGTGTAGCTCACATCCCTTTCTTTGGCAGCCTCTCCTTCTCACCCCATGTCCTTGATGAGAGACTGGGGACAAGGCAGCTGTGACCCTGTCCACAGCCGAGCAGACCAGAGGGATGGATACATCTGGCCCACACAAATCTGATTCTCTGTCTCGAGAATCTGATCAAAGGCAGAGATGTCCGAGGTAGGTGTTGTGGACACTTAGAACTGAACAGTCTCATGGAGGTGGAAGAGTGCTGAGGCCACCCAGAATCTGCCAAGTCTACATTTTGGAGAAGTAGAAAACCCGGGTTACACAGAAGGCAGGGGATATGCCCATCAGAGGAGCAAGGCCATGAGTAAGAGAGGGGAGCAGACGGCTGCGGGGAACCTTTTTGGCTGTCTGGTTACACGTAGGTTCTAGGAGGGTCCCTGGGAGCAGACCATAAGGGTCTTACCTACCATGAACAAGAGTTTAGAGGTAGATAATTGGGGGATTATAAGCAGTAATCAGATTTAATTTTAGAATGGTTTCTCTGACAGCTGCATCAGATAACCTGAGGCAGGATAAGGCTGGTGGCAGGTGGACCAGTTAAGAGGGCCCTATAATGGTCTGTGCCAGAACCGACAAGGGTCTTTTCCAGTGAGCAGAGTGGCATGGATTAGCCACCACAGTCGGTAGTAATAACTGCATTCAGTGACCACGAAATGTGGGTGAGACAGGGAGGGAGGCGGGGTGCCTCCCTGCCTTTCTGGTGTCCCAGCGCAAGCCCCAATATCATAGAACTGGTCCACCAGATGCAGCATCTCTGTTTGCTTGGCAGAATGCAGGTGTGAGACGAGAGCTGCAGTATGTTCCAGGGAAGGCTGGAGGACACAGTGACAGAGGGGGGTGCTGAGGCCGCCGCAGGGGGTTCCCGGCCTCCTGTGGGTGGTGCCAGGATGGCAACTCTGCCAGCAGGGCCTTGGAGGAGAAACGCTTCTTTAGTTGAAACTTCTGAGATAACTGTAGGTTTACATGCAGTTGCAAGAAGTAGTCCAAAGAGACCTGGCGTACTTGTGTATAAATTCTGTATGATTTCAGGGGAGATTTCTGAGAAAGGAAGCAATGGTCCCTGAGTGTGTCAGATCACCTATCCTAAACGTCAGCCTCTCTTCTTCCATCCCTGTCTTGCGGGAGGAAGATGTAGACCTCTCTTCTTCCATCCCTGAGTCACAAGTGTCAGAACCTTTTTTTTTCTTTTTTTTTTTTTGAGATAGAGTTTTGCCCTGTTGCCCAGGCTGGAGTGCAGTGGCAAGATCTCGGCTCATTGCAACCCCCACCTCCCAGGTTCAAGTGATTCTTGTGCCTCAGCCTCCAGAGTAGCTGGGATAATAGGTACCTGCCACCATGCCCAGCTAATTTTTGTAGTTTTAGTAGAGATGGGGTTTCACCATGTTGTCCAGGCTAGTCTTGAACTCCCGACCTCAAGTGATCTGCCCTCCTCAGCCTCCCAATGTGCTGGGATTATAGGCATGAGCCACTGTGCCTGGCCAGAACCTCTTTTACTGTGCTTTCCTCTCCCTGCCCATTCCTCTTCCCATAAAATGACTTAATTCATTGGCATTCTGTCCCCAGCAAGGTCATCTTTCCTGGCACCTGGAAGGGGTCGGCCAGCAGAGAGACTCTGTCATATTGGGAGGGCACACTGCCACTGTGCCCAACTAGGCCACCCTGAACTTAATTTGCATTCTCTGCTCAGGAAACTGCTTACGTGGCTTCCCACCAGAGGGGATTATTGGGAAAAAACACAGCAATAAAAAGGCTTAGGAGATTAACAAGATGAAAACATTAGCAAAAAGCCCATCAGTTCAGAGAGGTTTTCTGTAAAATAGAACAGACTGAAAAAATGAAGTCTCTTCAATGAAAACCTTCCTTTAATAAAGAGCATTTGGCATTCTTGCTACTAATGATAATATTGGTACTTAGCAGTTTGATATGGGCCTCCAAAATGCCAATTGTCTGAGATGTATCAGGCCCTGGGGGAAAAGGTCAGTTCTCCTTTTTCTCCTGTCAAAAGCAGTGAAAGACCGAGTCAGCCCCCCGCCCAGCTGGCCACTGTAGAGCAGGGAAGCACGGGGGTTTCCTCCCTGTGTGGGAGCTCTGGCAGGTGCCAGGTCAGGGGACTCACTCACTAGCTGCCATCCTAACTCTGGCCCCAGGAAGACTCTCATTACTTGTTTTCATTGAAATATTTGCATATCATAAATTTCACCCTTTGAAAGTATACAATTCAGTCGTTTTTAGTGTATTTGCGAGCTGTGCAACCCTCCCCACTATCTAATTGCAGAATATTTTCATCCTCCTCCCTTCAACCCCTGGCAGCCACTCATCTACTTGCTGTCCCAGTAGATTAGTGTATCCTGGACATCTCACATAAATGGAATCAGACGCTTTGTGGTCTTTCATGCCTGGCTTGTTTCACTCAGCATCATGTCAAGATTCATCCACGGCATTGCATGGATTGGTACGTCTTTGGTTTTTTTTTTTTTTTTTTTTTTTTTTTTGAGATGGAGTCTCACTCTGTCGCCCAGGCTGGAGTGCAGTGGTGTGATCTCAGCTCACTGTAACCTCCACCTCCTGGGTTCAAGCGATTCTCCTGCCTCAGCCTCCCAAGTAGCTGGGACTACAGGTGTGTACCACCATACCTGGCTAATTTTGTATTTTTAGTAGAGATGGGGTTTTACTGTGTTGGCCAGGCTGCTCTTGAATTCCTGACCTCAGGTGATCCGCCTGCCTCGGCCTCCCAAAGTGCTGGGCTTACAGGTGTGACTCACCGCACCTGGCCATGTCTTTGCTTTTTAAAGGCTGAATGCCATTTCACTGTATGGCTATACTGCATTTTGTTGAGACATATCCATCCATTGGTGGACATTTGAGTTGTTTCCCATTACTCATTAGGGGCCTGCTGACCCAGTCTCCTCTATGAGGTGAAGAGGAGCTGGTGGCACCTCCTGCCAGAGGTACCAGGATGGCGCAGTGATGTTCCTGAGATCTGAATGGCCAAGGTAGGGAGCAGAGGTTTGCAAATGGGGCTCTTTATAGAGCCCCAGCGGGAAGTCACAGAAGGGGTTGTGCATTCCACCATCTGTTTGGGCTGAAGCCCTGTGATGCCACAGAGGCCCGGGAAGGCCTTCAGCCTCCTCCTGGTACTGAGCTCAGGTGGGTGTAGTCCCGGCCCGCCACTCTGCTCCATGCAGAGCATTGATCAATTTCACATTTGGTTTCAGGATAAGATTGTGTTTGCAGAGACTAAGATTCTAACAACCTTAGGTCTGGAGGACAAGGCTCTCTGAAGCGCAGCAGATGGCAGTCTTTTCCCCACCATGGTCAGGCAGTGCACATCTTGGCTCTAGGTGTGCAGACAGCCCTTCTCTGGGTGGGTGGGTAGGTGTGTCTAGACTGGATCGGGCTATTAGAAAGGCTCACGGGAGGCCTCTCTGTGTCTCTGTGGCACAGAGCCTCCCAGGAAGCTGGCAGGAGACAGCAGACACCTCTTTTCCTCTCCTCTGCCTGCCAAGCATCCCAAATATCTAGACCCAGAGAAAGGTGCCTGTTTAGTACCAGGAGGGAGCTGAAGGCCTCCCAGGGCTGCTGTGACCAAGCATGGCTTCCAATCAAACAGATGGGGGAGCACAGCTGCCTCCGTGAGCTGCTGGTGGGACTCAGCCCTGTACAGCATAGCCCCCTTTCCTGGCTTGGGCTGTAGATGTGCAGGCGCCTCCAGCTTGACCTGTCCCTGTCACACAGGAAAGGACACCTCAGCCTGCTTCGGGCTCCAGGTGTCACGAAAGCTGTTTGCAACCAGGAGATATACAAACAAGCTGGGGTTTTGGTTTCAAAAATTCTATTTTTAGGGCAAGCTGGGATATGCTTGGACCAGGCTGGGGGATCTAGTGCCGGGAAGGGAAGCATCCAATGTTGTGGGGATATTCCCACTACAAGCCATGTCTCGGGTTCCTGACTCCTCCAGGCTTGGCACTTGGCTGGGACAACAGCTATGGTGTGATTCCCGTGTGCACTGGGAGGTGGAGCTTCTGGGGACAGAGGGACAGCTTTGATCTCCAGGTCCCCGACTCACCTCCCAGAAAAGGAGGAGAAACAGGGCACTGGCTGCTTGGCCTGGTGTCACTGGAAAAGGGTCCAACAGTGCCCTAAGGCCACTCTCTCCCTGTCCCCTTCCTGCCCCTGCTTGTCCTCCCCCCATTCTCCTGAGGTCCTGCCATGGCGTAGACTGCAGATGGCTAGAAGTTCTCCCAGGCACGTGGGAACAGGGACATGGGGACATGCAGGAAGAAGACACTCACCTCCCAGGGCATGTTCGGTCATACTGAGGCACAACGACTCTAGCCTGTTGTTGATATCAGGTTCGGTCACGGGAAGCTGGAATTCTGTGGGGAATAAAGGGTTATGTTGGTGACAGGGATTCTAAGGACAAGGAGGAGATAAGCAGGGTGCCGCCTGGTTCCATCTGCAGGACAAGGGTCTGGTGTGCCTGCCTGGGAGGACTTGGGGACATCAGCGCTGGCATGGAAGGGGCTCCACTCAGGCTCAGCCAACCCCTAAGGTCTGTTAGACACAAGCCACTGTGAACTTGGGAATGTGGAACAAAACGGAGACTAAAAATAGCTGGTCATGGTCCCAGTGTGTGCCGCCTCTGCTCCAACAGAGTAACAGCCAGCCTCCTGCCATGGCCCACAAGTCTCCACATGGGCCTGTTATCTCTGTGCCCTTATACAGTGCTCTCCTTCCTCTGTTCTGCCCCAGGCCCTTTGCACTGCTGTTCCCTAGGGTGGTTTCCATGGCTCTCTCTGCCTTCACGTTTCTGGCTATATTGTCTCCTCAGAAAGGACTCTGTTTACCGTGTGAGTCGTGTCCCGTGCGCCCACACTGTCCCTTTCCCCTGCTTTATTTTGCTCCATAGCTCCTGCCTACAGCTGTCATATTTGCTATGTGTATTCACTTTCTACTGTCCCCTCCCCTGACCCACTGAGTGCTCACCTCATTGGAGCAGAACTCAGCTCTGCCCCCATGCCTGGAGCAGGGCCTGGCACGCATCTGGAGCAGGGAGGAAAACCAGGGCATGGCGCGTACCTCTTCTGAGTGTGAGACCATGTGGTTAGGGGGAGCTCTTCGGTGTGCAGGCTCCTTAATCTGCCCCACAAGCTCATTTCCCAAGTGGGGTTCAGAGAGGCGAAGTCACACATCAAGGTTAGCTAATGAACACAGAGCTGGGACGAGGCCTTCTCTGACTCCAGAGCCGGGGCTCTGCTGCCTGCCACAGCAACTGCAGGGGACTGCAATGCCGTCAGCCTCAAGGGGCTCTAGAACCAAGGGCTGAGATGCCCACTCTGCAGGCAGTAGGGGATGGGTGATCACTGCCCAACAGTGCTGTACACACTCTCACCACAATCCTCCCTCTACTTCCAGGAACTCCTCTCTCTCTGCAGGTTCCAGTTATCGTCTCTCATGAGCAGGAGGCAGCCCCTGGGAGCCCCCTCCTCTCACCTGCTGGAGCCCTCGCTGTCGGCACCTCCGCAGGCCTCATCCGGTGGCACCCCTGAATGTCCTTAACTAGCTGGAAGCGCCTTGTGGACAGTGAGGCTGCCGCCCTGTCTCCTGAGTCTCCCGCAGCGTCCATCCCTGGCCCTGCACCTCATACATGCCTACCCAGCGAAGAAACGAGCAAGAGGTAGAAGGTAACTGACAGCTAAGAGTTGTGAAATCCTTTTTTTTTTTTTTTTTTTTTTTTTTAAAAAACCTTTTACTTGTGACGCTCGTTGGAAAATAATTTCAAAATCCTATCGGGAGATGGAGAAAAAAGTCCCAGAGGGGGTGTCCACAGCGGGGTGTGCTCCAAGTGACCGAGAAGTCTCCCTGTTGCCACCACCTTCCTCTGTGAGCCTGGGAAGCTGTTCCCTGCTGAGGGCCTCAGCTCTGCTACTTGTGAAGCAGGGAAAGCATCCCGGGGTCCCACCAGAGGCCACTGCCCTGCCCCCTCATGTCTCCACCAAGGGAGCACATGGGGCCGGAGAGAAGTGGGATGAGGATGGTGACTTGGTGGGACAGGAAGCTGAAACCAATGGTTAAACCAAAGTCTTGTTTTCCTTGATTTGCTGTGCATTAAGATCATCTTTGCAATGTATGTTTCCCATTGTCAGCTCACTCAGAGGCAGATGTTGCTTCCATTGTTTAAAAATCTCAAAGAGAAGGCTGGCAAAATGGAATGCTATGGAAAGCACCCGGGAGCTGAGTGTGTTCTTCCTGACCCACGTTCCGGCATCGATAGGTTCGGAAGGCAGCCGCGCCAATTCGTGAGCAGACGGAGGCCGACCGAGCTTCCAGGCAAGTGGGGTGCCACAGAGAATGGCAGGCATCTGTACCGCCCCCACGCACTAGTTGCCGTTAGAGTAGGGTCGGGGCAATTAGACAATTCCAGGGGGAAGAGATTTAGTATTTTCATCCATTCATGTGAAAATCATATGCATGCAAAAATTAGCAGTCTTCAGGGTGTGAAATCTATAAAATAGAAACACAATTTTATATATAGCGAGTTAGCAAATATGAAAAAAAACAAACCTCAGCAATTATAGCCATCCATATGCTCATTGTAAGATTTAGTTTACTCTCCAGCGCTCCCCTTTAAACAAACACTGTGGAGAGATTTGGATAAATAAAGATGCTCGACATTTGGAGAGAAGTGTTTCAGCTGCAGGATTTCTTGCCAACACGCAGCAAAATGCCATTTTCCAAGCCTGGGATTGCGTGTTCCAAAAAGGGGGCTGAGAAATGCAGGGCTCTCCGCTCCAGAATCCCCAAACCTTCGTGGCTGCTCTTTTAGGTGGGAAGTGGGGGTGTTTGCTTCTCCTCCCCAGCTCTTTCCTTCTATGCACTGGGGAGCCGTGACCCCCACCGCTCTGAGTGGCTCTGAAAAATTCTAAGTCTTGGGAGAAGCCCATATGTTCACACTGCAGAGTTTCCTAATAGTGTGACTTTTTAATTGTGTATTTGATAAAAACAGATCCATGGCATCTCGCTGCAAATATAAGACAGACCAGTTGGGTGGAAAACAGCTTCCATCTCAGGCTAGGAACCCTCAGCTGCATGGGGCTTGGTGTCCCAGATGGGCATTCAGGCAGCTCTTGCCCCACAGACTCACATAAACCACCAGGCCAGCCCTTGCTGTGGCTCCTGTTAATCCTGAAGGTTCATCTCATCTATCTGAGACCAGGCAGATGGAGTGCGAGTCCTCAGGAAGGGCAGGCAAATGGAAAGACCCCTCTGGAATGGAGCCTCCTCTGCTCTTGCCCAAAGGAGGCATGTTTCTTCAGCTCAGATGACATCTCTGAAGACTGGGAATTCTTCCTTTCTTCACCATTCCAGTATTCAGTAAGGATAACCAAGGTCAAGGCTGACTTGAGACTTTGTATCTTTCCAGAAGTCCCACATGTACGGGGTAGTCCTGTGCTCAGGCCCAGGGTCAAGAAGATTCTGGAAGAGAATGCTACCCATCCCTGAAGAGGTGTTGCTACAGCGTCCACCTGAGGAGTCCACAGGGCTTGTCCTTGGCGGTGACCATCCGTCCCCGCTGGGTGTCGCATGCGTGGCACCCATGGTGCAATTCTGCAGTGCTCTTTCTCCAAGGCATTGAGGGTAAGGAGCCAATTTCTTCAGGACTTTACAATAAGAAACAGGCTGGAGCATTCCAGGAAAAATCTATAGATTCCCATTTTGCCAATGACAGCTGAGGCAGCTCTTTTGGATAACTAGACAGGCGTGGAGTCTGGGTCACCGGGGAGCAGGGTTGACAGGAGCAGAGAAAGCAGGGAAGACAAAAAGGGACAGAGAAGTGTGCATGTACTGCTGTGATGAGATGAGTAAAGACGGCAAGCGGGGAGGGGGTGCTCAGAAGAAACGGGGAGCATGGTAACAAAAGGGAAAGAGATGGCCTAGGCAGGGAAGCTGAGGATCGCAGACCCCTGAGGTGGCTGTGGGCACGCCCCTCTCCGCTGGTGGCCTCCTAACATTCCTGAGCCTGCAGAAGGTCAGTGCCTGTGGAGGTGCTCTGGGACCAGTGCGTTCACAAAAAGTGATGGGTACACGTGGTCTAAGATAACATTGTACCATCTTGCCTCAAGTTGCTGCTCAGAGGAAGGGGCCATGGGCCCAGCTGGGTTCTTGGCTATGACAGAATTGATTGACTCATCAGTCTCCCTACCCGCTGTCTGCCAGTCCTGAGCAGGGAAGTCTGCCTTGGCTTAGGAAGAGACATGGAGGAAATATTGATCCAGTACTGTCTGTTCTGGTGTCTGCCTCTGCATGGCAGTCCCTCCCACTCCCTAATGGACCCAGTGCACCAATAACTCTCTCTCTCTTCTTTCTAAAGGCAGTTCTCTGGATGGAAATGAACAATGACAGCCTAGAGCACTGTGCTCCCAGGTATATGCAGTGTTCTTATGGTGGAAGAATCCTGACTGTGAGCTGGTACTTAGGGGAAGTTTGCTGTGGTGGACAGGTAAGTCACACCATGAAATGCTGCCATGTGAGGCGCCACTGTACCCAGCTCACATCCAGGTGGTTCATTACCAAGGGTAGTTTGCAAGTGACTACGGGCAAGAGAAGGATGAGATTTCCAGAAGGCTGTGCAACCTGCCCTTCTGAAGGTTTTCCTTTGAAGCCTGCTGTGCAGTTCCCTGCCCTTTTCTGTTAGGCCCTCCAGGGGGGTAAAGAACCTTCATGATCTCCTACTATTGAGCCAGAGCCACTGCAAGATCCTCTCCGACTGGATCCCAAGGACAACTGAGCCCGGGGCAGTAGAAATTCGTTGCTTCCAAAATAAAGGATTCCTCTCTAAGCAACTTCCAAACCAGTTACCGAGTTGGGAAAACACCCTGCCTCCATGAGAAGCGCGATCGTTCTCACAGGCGCCACACTCGTCTCGAGTTCACGTCACCTTCCTGGTGAGTGTGTTACACCTCGCAGTGTTTCTTATTCATTGTCACCTGAAGGCTCTCCTGGCTGGTCCCAGGAAAGAGCTAAAACTTGTCCATGTGGAGGTGGAGGTTGCAGTGAGCTGAGATTGTGCCACTGCACTCCAGCCCAGGCAACAGAGTAAGACTCTGTCTCAAAAAAGAAAAAAAAAAATAAAGCTTGTCCATGTGGGAATAACACGAACCACCACTCCTGAGGAACCTCAAAGTGCCCATGAATTGTGTAGAACTAGGAACGAGGGGAGAGTCCTGTAAGCCCGAGCAAGGCAACTGATGAATCGATCCTCAGTTTGGAGCTGGGTTCTAGTCCTCTGTCTTCTCTGTATGGGAGATTTAAAGTCTCCCATCAGTAGAGTTATTTTAGGTTTACAGAATCAAAGCATCCTTCAAATGCATTGTAGTCTTTAAGATTTGCCCAGTTTACAATGGATTCTCTGATGACATCTAACAGCCAGGAGGAAAACATCATATAATAACAGTTTTCTGAGTATTTACTTTTGGGGTTGGCTACACATCTCGATTTCATTTTTACTCCTGTTTGTGTAAAGATGAAAGCCACTTTCTGACTTCCTGATGTTTGCTGTCCTGACATGATATTTATCGTCTAGTTTTAACGCCTGACCACAAGCCCCAAAGTCTCCATAGTGAACGAGATTGTGCGGTTTCGTATGGAAAGGCCCCCTGCAGAAGAGGCTCCGACTCAAGGATGAGGACCCTGACTCTAGGATGAGCTTTCAGTCGGACCCGCTTCAAGGTTAGAGGCGTTGTTCCTAGGTAGCAGGCTGCCTCCTTGGGAGGAAGGAAAAATCACTGCAGTGACCCGTGGTCTTGACAACCAGCCTTTGATTGCAAAGGGCAGGGGATGCAGCTGGAACCCTTGGCAAGGGCTGAGGAACCGCAACCCCGTGCCCTTAAACAGGGACCTTCTGCAGCCTCCTTCCCTTCAGTAAGGGATCACAGGTCCTGGCCAGGCCCTGCCTTGCCCTGTAGGCACATCCTGGAAGAGCCACCCAGCATGGTGCTGAGTGTGCGGCGCAGGGCTTAGGAGTGACTCCTGTAGAGCGCTCAGTGGTTTATTTGCAACTAGGAAATTTAGAGTGGGCTTTTCCCTGTGCTTTGGCTGCTATTAAAAATGCTGTGTGAGGCTCTTTAAGGCCTTGCTGGAAGTGGGTTTGTAATCCTCTAGAGATTAAGAGATCACGAGGTCAAGAGATTGAGACTATCCTGGCCAACATGGTGAAACCCGGTCTCTACTAAAAATACAAAAATTAGCCGGGTGTGGTGGCGCGCACCTACAGTCCCAGCTACTTGGGAGGCTGAGGCAGGAGAATCGCTTGAACCCAGGAGGCAGAGGTTGCAATGGTGCTGAGATCATGCCACTGCACTCCAACCTGGTGACAGAGTGAGACTCCATCTCAAAACAAAAACAAAAAACAACACCTGAAGGGTTCCAGGGTTCTAAGTCCAGTATGCGAAGCATATTATTATAAGTAGTATTATGAAACAGAGTCTCACTCTGTCACCCAGGCTGGAGTGGGGTGATATCAGCTCACTGCAGCCTCCACCTCCCAGGTTCAAGCAATTCTCCTGGCTTAGCCTCCTGAGCAGCTGGGACTGAGGCACCTGCCATCACACCCAGCTAATTTTTGTATTTTTTGTAGTGATGGGGTTTCACCATATTGGCCAGGCTAGTCTCGAACCCCTGACCTTGTGATCTGTTCGCCTTGGCCTCCCAAAGTGCTGGGATTATAGGCGTAAGCCACCGCATCCGGCCTGCGAAGCATATTATTTACAGACTTGCAGGTAACTACGTGGGGAGAAAACGGAAAACAAACTGCTATAAGGGGTTGTGCCTGTGGGCTAGGAAGGGGCGGGGAGAGAGACAGTCACTTTTGTTCACAGGCCCTTCTGTAGTTGTTTGATTCTTTAACCATGGGAACAAGAGGCTTTGTATGAAGAGTGGAAATGGTATTAGGCTCATAGTTGCCCTGAGCACAAGCCAGCCTCTTGGTACTGCTGTGGAACAGTGGAAGGAAGCAAAGGTATAGGTGGAGGATCCTATCAGCAAACCCAGAGTGCTCAGGGACAGCCCAGCTCTTAGGAAGGGGACTGTGGGGACCTAGTCTTCCCAATTAAGATGGGGAAAGCTCAGGAAGATAACAGTAAGAACAGAGAGGAAGGCTGAGAACTTTCACAAGAGTGGCAGGAAGGCAAAAATCAAGGAGGCCTTGAGAAAGGCATCAAGTGTTGAAGAGGGCGGTCACTCTGCTGCTGAGACAGCAGTCCTGGGACCGAGGCCAGGGTGAAAGACCCATTCAAGGTGACACATCTCCTTGTGCCCAGGACCTCTTCAAATCTTGTCCCGATTCTCTTGGATTGGGAATGGGTTGTACATGATTCTGCATGAAAACAGAGGATGGGATGAAAGGACCCCAGGGGAAAGCCTTTACAACCCCCACATTTTATCGTGTTTCTTTCCAGGAAGAAAAATAGCCACATGTATAGAAATGGAGAAAAGGAGCTTAAAACAAAAGTGAGCAAATAGGAGTTTTAGAATTCAAGAAGTCACGTGAGCAGGCCTCTGCACCGGGTGGCTGCCACTCCCCTCCCTGACATGCCATTCCCCGAGGTGGGTCCTCTCCTCCTCCTCCCTTCCACCCACCCTGCACACTCCTGCTTGACTTACACTCGGAATCCCCCACATGGAGGAATCCCCCTGGGGAGAGTGGCCAGAGGCCAAGCTCCTCAGCCTTGGATTCAAAGCCCCCCACCATGGGCCATAATCTTCGCAGCTCCCTAGGTCCACTCTCTGAGACCTCAGCCAGACATTTTGGGGCCATGCTGTGGCATTCTGTTCCTTTGCAGTCTTGCTCCCTGCATTCCTTCTGCTTGTAATTCTGCCTTCCCTCTCTCCACTCTCTGCTGTGCTCTGAAGCTCAGCTCCAATTCCAAGAAGCTTCCTTGCCTATTCCAGGCCATAGTGACACTTCCCTTCCTTAAACTCCTATGGACAGGACTGATTGGACAGAGCGTTTCTACTGTCCAGGGTGTTTTCCTACAGGTACAATACATTTCGGGTTTGCCTGTCTTGGGGCAGTGGGGGTCGGGGTGGATCTATCCAGATAGATGCAGTACACGCCCGTGTGGCTCTGTATTACTCTTGGAGTCTACAAGATCACTGCCTTCATAGAGAAAGGCTTTAAGTGTTCCTTAGCTGTGCATAATTCCAACCACTCTGTTTTAGGAAGCATGGTGAAAGCTGAAATTGACTTGAAGTGTGCCAAGTTGCTCTTTAACCAAGTAAAGATGGCTGGTGCGACAGTCATCACTTTGCAAGAAAAGCCCAAACCAGGGGGAAGGTCTCAGCATCAACAGTTTTCTCTTTCGCGGTCTCACTCTCACGTTCCCTTTCCACACGCACTACACAGGCGCCCTCCCACCTCCCCACCACCAAAGCCCTCTTGTGCTATCTCTGGTTTAATCAATCTAGAAATATGACTAGTATCAAAAATAGCCCCATCAGATTGCAACCAACTCTGGGGCTCCACGTGCTGGCTCTCGGCCAAGCCGCCGCTATTCATGCTGGCAAGGCACAGTTTAAAAAAGGAAAGGCTTCTATAAGCTCCAAAGAATGCACAGTGACAGTCGAGGCTAAGCACTTTCCGGCTGTGTTCGCCAGGGCATCTATTTTGGCATCCCAGCCTCCCCTCTGTGTCAAGGGGAGACGAAGCGCCGGGCCCTACCTGGCTGCTGGAACATCAGCATGTTCTGCGGGGAAGTGTGCACGGGCAGCGAGCGGGTCCTCTGGACAGAGCTGTGGGTGCGGCTTGGCATGCTATTGCTGCCCCCGGGGTTGGCAAACCACAGGTTCTAGTGAGAAAAGCAAAAGGGAACTTGTTAGTCCAGCCACCACCTCCCCACCCCCCCTACCCCACCGCAAGAATTTGGGAGGCAAAGATCCCAGGAGAACTCTGCCAACTTCTAGAAAAGGGGCTTGTAGGCCACCGCTAGCATCTGCATATTTATAGCGGGTTTAGACTCCATTCACTGTAATTTCTCTTCCCTGGCCTTGCTGTAAGCCTCAGCTTCATCTGGACACCTCTCTCCCTATCTCTAAAACTCTTTTGATCCCGTTTGTTGATTTTGCTTTTTGCCTGCCGCTTTTCTAGGAAATGGGGGAGTTCTATAAATATATGCAACGAAGAACACAAACTATTTCAGGCCCTCATTTGATTTTTTTTGAGATTCTTACAATGTACTCCAAAGCGAGGAAGAGAGAAAAGAACCTCTCAGCTGGCAATGAGCTGGCACAGCTCAGCTTGTGTGTCCCAGCAGTGACGTCGTCTTGAACTGATCTGGGGGCTGGGGACGATGGTCAGAAGATGGGGCTTTCTGGGACCCTGGGGAGTGAATCCTGCCCACCTTGCCTGGAGCCCTTTTCCTGTTTTTAAGCTGATCTGTCATCCCTTAGTTTCTCCTGAGACCCCAGAAACTCAGACCTACTTGTGTCCCTCCGATCCTTATCCCCACCAACAGAGCTTCGAGAAGCTGTGGGCACGCGCTTCTTGAAGCTCTGTGGGTGGGGATTAGGAAGGCACTGGACAGGGGTGGGGTCTGGGGCTAGAAAGGTATGAGCCACAGGCCAGAGAAGTCAGCTGTAAACTGTACAGCAAGAACCTCTGGGTGGCCTGAGAATGTGTTAACTCTCCCCCAGCATCCTCTCGCAGACTTTGTCCTGTGGATGCTCCACCAGAGCCGGGACCAAGATTAGGGAGTTTTTCCCAAGGATAAAAAGGCAAGGAAATCTCTCTAAGTGCCCAGGCTCTTCTGCAACCCACATTTGGGAGGTAGAAAGTCAAGCATGGGGCAAAGAAGAAATAGGTCTTGCTTTTCTTTCTAAAGGCTCTCTTGTGGAGGGTCCCCAAGGTTAAAGTGGTCCTTTGGGCATCCTAAGCACAGCTATGGGATTACTTTGTCTCCTAGAGAACAATGTAAACAGTGGTGTTACCTGTGAGAAATGGCAGCAACTGCCCCCAGCATGGTCCCCCTTGGCCTCTCTCCACACCCTGGGGTCACCTGGGGGTAAGTCTGCAGCCTCAGGCCTTGAGCTTGGCCGCCATCCTTCCCTGGAGCAGAACAAACCTGTCTTCCTTGTTTCATGATGGTGGGGGCGGCTGTGGTGTTGCGCTGGTTGGAACTGACGAATCCACTGGTGCCCAAGAGGCCCAGGCGGGCGGACGGGACGTTCCGAGAGGGGATCTGGTACTGGCGTGGGTTCCGTCTCCCCATGCCGCCGCCCACAGAGCCAGCTGTCGGGAGGGAGTTGGACTGCCCGAAGCCTCGACTGTGAGAGCAAAGAGAGAAGAAAGGGAGCATCAGTTATTACTCAGCCCTTTTCAAGCCCCAGGCCTCCAGTGGGTTGGCGCCTTGGGGGGTCTCCTCACTTTTGTTTTTGAGACAGGGTCTCACTCTGTCACCCAGGCTGGAGTGCAGCAATGAGATCTTAGCTCACTGCAGCCTTGACCTCCTGAGCTCAGGTGATCCTCCCACCTCAGCCTTCAGAGTAGCTGAGACTACAGGCATGCACCACCATGCCCAGTTAATTTTTTTTTGGTAGTGATGGAGTCTCACTATGTTGCCCAGGCTGGTCTCGGCTTTTCAGGCTCAAGCAATCCTCCAACTCAGCCTCTTGAGTAGCTGGGACCACAAATTTTTACATTTTGGAGACAGGGTCAACCACGTTGCCCATACTGGTCTTGAACTCCTGAGTTCAAGTGATCCTCCTGCCTCAGCCTCCCAAAGTGCTGGGATTATGGGCGTGAACCACCGTGCCCTGCCTCTGCTCACATTTTAACACTTGTGAGGTCTACAGGGAACTCTGTGCCAGCGAACAGCCATAATTAAAACGGCAGCTAACATCTGAGAGGTTATATCACATGCAGCTTCCTGGGACTTCGACATTATTTTTCGATCCTTGCAACAACCCTATAAAGTAGGTATTCTCTTTTCTAGCTGGAGAAGTAATCCTTGTGCACAGGTTACACAGCCAGCAGGGGGCAGCACTGGCACACAGGCCCAGCAGGTTCCTCTGCCTCCTTACTTGCTGCTGCATCTTCTCCAACCCATGTTGCTGCAGATGAGGACACAGATCTTGACACTCACATGCCACACAGCAAGAAAGGCCACGTAGCAAGAAAACAGCAGAGCCAGGGTCGGAACCGGGTCTGACTCCTGTCCCAGTGCTCCTTTCTTTTATCCTATCATTGATTCCTTCTCAGCCTGTCTGCGTGGCGGACTTGGAGAAGCCTGTGAGGCCCACCGGGATGTAAGCTCATGTCTGCCTCATCACTCATGCATGTTCAGTGCCTGCATCAGCTCCTGCACAGGGAATGCAGGAGAATGAATGAACCAATGAGTCTCTGCCATCATGATGCATCCTCAAACGGGAGAGCCGAAGCCACCCATGGGGCTAGTGATCTAAGGACGGAGATGATGTCTGCAAGTGTTCTGGGTCGAGAACACAGGCTGCCTTCACTCCACAGGCCCTCCCTGCAGAGCGGGCTGTGTAAGAACAAGGGCAGGGCCATGCTTCTCCTGGGTCCGTGCAGAGAGGCTGCCAGAGCCCCTAGCATCACATACAGATGCCAGCACTCCTGTTGGGTTGGGTGACTTCAGCACTCAAGAATGTATCCTCTCCAACACGCCTCAGGTCTGGGAGGTTACACAGCAGCCGGCAGGGTTTCAGGAACCAGCACATTCTTTCCAAGAAGAGTCAGCTTTAGTCATTCACTGATGTTGAAGTTGAAATGCTTTACCTCCAGTGGCCACAAGATGGAAGAGATTTACTTTTCCAGTGACACAGGAGAGGTTTACCAAGCCTGTGGGGAGACTCCGGGAAGCAGGGCTGACGTAGTTTAACCAGTTGAGGGTGAGAGGGGCCTACAGAACAGTCATTTCCTGAGAAAGAGAGCTGTGCCTGTGTGTAGGGGGAGGGGCAACTGAGCCAGCAGTGCGGATCTCAGAAAACGTTTCTCTTCTCCCCGGAATTCCTAAATTTCCTAGCAGGAGAAGGGGCAGGAAGGAGAACTCTGGGCTTGTATCTTCCTACTTCCAGGCTTTTGCAGCCAAGGAAAGAGTTCTAGATTCTGGTCACAAGCTCATCTAAATGTGATTATACTCACAGGTTCTTGGGATCTTTATCTTGGCCTTTCTTCCTTTTTTCCTCCCATGTTTCCCTTTAAAAGATTTCATTTTTATTTTTACTAAGGCTTAAGTTTTTTGGTTTGAAAGAAGAACTTGGGGCCAGGAGGGGTAGAATAAATTTCACTTATGAGAGACCTCCTTTGGAGGAAGGTCAGCCTGACTATGTGAAGGGGAGGCAAGGGCCGAAGGTAGTTTTGTTGTTGTTAACTAGGAAAACTAGTCCTTTGGGTTCTGAAGTCAGAATTTTGGCCACCTGGTAGATGATTCAGTATTCTGCTATGATTTTTCCTTCTCTAGTGTGGATAGCATTTTCTTACTTTCCTTTTTGGTTGGATTTAAAAAAAAAAGTTATTTCATATGCAAAATACAGAGTCAATGAGTGATGCTAAAATGATTTGTGCTTCCAGGAAGGCAAGACTGTTTTATACTCATAAGCAATATAATGTGGGCAGAGGACTCTGTTATGGGATACTGAGTCACTGGAGAAAGGAGGGATCCAGGGACTCGCAGAGTTAGGACTTGGCTGTTGGGGGCGCTGAGGGTAGGATGTGATGGGGGGAGAATTTGGCTAGGCCATCTTTCTCCTGAAAGTGGGGACCCTTCATTGGTTATTACAGAACTAGCTTTGTGGTGGGTTGCCGTTGCTGGCAACCAGAGTGAATGCTTGGGTTACTTAAGATTGCTAGGCTTAATGAAATCATCATGCTTTCTGGGGAGAGAACAAAGCGACAAAAGTAAGTTTTCCCTCCTCATTCTGTTGCCTGATCTTTCTAAGTCTGATTTCATTACACTGAAATGTGGAAATGCATGAAAAGTCTTTGATAAAGTAACATTCATAAGAACCAATTAATTGGGGATTTGTGATAATTCAAGCAGGGGCTGGGCTGCAGTTACCTTTGTATTATCGGAGAAATAGGTCTTCAAAGCAAATTAATAGCACAAAAAGATCCCAGAGAAAATACCTATGAGTATAAAACATTTTCTAGCCTTTTCGCAACATCCAGTTGAACATCCAAAAGCGATTCACTCACAGCTAATGAATCAAAAGACGTCGCTTAGGATTCCAACCTGGCAAACCTCGGCTAGCCCAATCCAAGTGTTAGTTACTAACACCCTGGAGAGGTCAAGGTTCATGACCTGCTCCACCTCCAGAAGGCTCTTGGATGTGGACCAATGACAGCACAGGGCTGACAGAGGCCAGGGTGGGACATTTGGAAGAGCAGCAAAGAGCTTGAAAGCCCCAACCTCTGAATGCCTTCTTCCTCTTGGAACTTGTCTCTCAAGGGCCTGGTGTTGCAAGAGGAGTCTGGAACCTTTTCCCTTCACCTGGGAAAAGTATTGCTGCTCTTAAGAAAAGCCACTTGGGATGGGAGTAGGCCCCAGGGCAGGAGGCCGAGAAAGACCTTGCCTTTCATCTGGGCCATCGGGAACCCTCAGGGCAAAGAGGGAGTCTAGTCCAACGCACCAGGGTTGGCAACCCCAGAGGGCTTGGGGCTAGGGAACTGGTCCTGAAGAGTGTCACTATGCCTGAACCATCTTTTCCACTCATCAGCCTGAGACCACGAGAGTTGCCTGGCTTCCATAAGGTTAAAAGCATGCAGCTGGAGCTGGTGCCAGCCTGTCTGGTTCAAATCCCCTATGCTGCTGCCTACAAACTCGTCTGTAAATTGGGGTTAACAGTAGCTCTACCTCACATGGTTGTCACGAGGATTAAATGTATTAATATTCTTAAAGTGCTTGGATACCACTTGGTATATGTAAGTGCTAAATAAATATTTGTTTAATAAATAAGCGTTATACATACTGGAATGTAATCACACTTAGGTTTTAAAATTAATCTTTCATGAAGTCTTTTCACAAACTCCAACTGGCCCTATCTCCCTTAAATACGAAACAGTGATGTTTTAAGGCACACTTATGCAAATAAATGCCCAAAATTTTAACACGACAGGCAGAGAGCTGCTATACACGCACCGAGAAATGAAATGAATTCAGAACCACTCAGGTGCAAGTGCAGAAATTATCTGCTCATGTTTTAAAAACGTAAAATAGAATGTTAATTTTTCAGGATGTTTACATTCTCATTCCCTTATGTCCCAACAATTTCCTATCATTGTTTAAGGCTTAACTCAACCCTTGCTCTACCCTTAATTTCTCCTGCAAATTATCACTCCAGTTCATCTTTAATATGCAATTGGATTCCTCCGTTTAAAACTATATTAAGGTAATGGGTTCTAAAGCACAACCAGGCTTATTTTTAACTATATGCAAGAAGCTGAAGTACTATGAAAAAAATCAAGAATTGTACTGCTCCACTATGAGACTGCAGACCAAAATAGCCTAGCGCTGGGCTCTTCACCCTGCCACTGACTATAATTAGCTTGTCTACAGCTAGAAGGGAGGAAAAAAAATTACACTACCACTTAAGGTGCAGATAGAACAACCCATTTTTGTCCTTTCAGATCCCCCTTTTGTGGGTGAGCCATCCTGTGTTTTCCTGCATTCATTAAATCATACCCACTCGCCCGTCTGATACCCATCCGGACCGTTACCATCATTTTGACAATGCAAATTAAGTTACAAAAGCTCACATTCAGCTCTTCCTCTGGGACTGCTGGCTTTCACAGCCTCTTCCCAACCCCACCTGGGGAAGCCACGGATTTGGAACTTGCCACAGGGCCTCTTTGTGAACAAGGAATGGTGCCCTGCCATATTTCAGCCCCAGGAACTGAGGTAGGCACCGAGGTGCCAGGGGAACCACCATGCATTACAAAGAATGAAATCCCAACATACTTTCTTTGCTGTCGATATCCTGATATGTCTAGAAGGGTTTTCCGAGGGAAAGACCGAAAGAGCTTCTGCACCTGCTGTTTCCATGACAACAGTCTTTTTTTCTGTGTCTCTGTAAATGCCTGCAAAAACAAACAGGGACTTGTAAATGGGTGACGCAGCCTGGCATTAGAGGGAGAAACATGCAATTAATAAAGGAAAACATTGGAGTCTCTGCCGTTGCTGCTGCTTCACCTGTTTCCAACCTGGTCCAAACAGTAGTCAGTCTAATTTGGGAGCTGCCTATTCTGAAAATTGAAGTTATCTGGCGTTGGTGGTGCTTGGTAAGATACGTGCATCAAGCTGTTGACAGCCCTTATTTTTGGTTACATTTCTGGCAGATCCGTACCCAGCTTCCCCCTCCCTCCTGACTCCATTCCAGACTCTATTTGTTAACAAAGAATGAATTGCAAAATTGATTGTTGAGTATTCTGGCTTTTGCGGGCCCCCTGCATTTTCATAGTCAATGAAAATTCTCAACCACTCCAAAAATCAATCTGCTTGATGGTGTGTCGTCACCCTAGAGTGGTCTGCAGGGTGTCAGAGAATGGACTATATTCTCTGTGTTTCAGGGCTTTGCTGAGATATCTCCAATTAATGGGTCCCTTGACTTAAAAAATCCCAGTGTGCCAGTCCTGACTTAAACCTTCTCTAAAGTTTAGGAAAATAGGTAGGTCTGATGGCTTCTCAGGTCTTTTCTAGTAAAACTGGTGTGTGTGTTTTGCCTATTACCCTGTAACAAATTCTTACCTATGTTATATTTCCTGTTATGTTTAGCCTTTGTGCTCGCCACAGACTAGGAAATGACTTTACGTGGGTTAGGAGTCTCCATGGCAGGGACTCTCAGATTCATGATATATCAGAATCACCCAAGGGGACAGTCAAAGTTCAGTTACCCCGGCCCCCTTCCACATGTCCAGAGCCTGATTTACTAGATCTGAAGGGGTGTCTAGAGAGTTTGTGTTTGTAGCAAGTGCCCTGGTAATTCTGCTGCAGGCAGAGCATGAGCATGAGGTGTTCTAGCCGGTGAGGGCCCACGTCACATATGGATCCCCTCCAACTGTAACTCAGCACACGTGCCATGGGAAATCCAGGCGACTTGACTGATTTGCAATAACAAGGATGGAGAGAAAATTCTCAAGTAGGTTTGTCAATAAGGCATGAATTCCTTTAAGTAGCAGTAAAATATTAGCAACAGACTAAATGACTAGTTTCCATAAAGTAAACAGATCCCTTAAATGGAGGAAAAAAAAGTAATAACTCAATTTTTTTCCCATGATGCTTCATCTTTAAGGACCTAAATACCAGGAGAGCTCCGTGGACAGAAGCAGGATGTTAATCCTGTGGCAGAAACGTCATCGAGGACTTATAAACCCCTCTTCCAGGGTGACCTTAGCCAGATGCCACTAAGAATATGCATCAGGGAGGGCCAGGAAGTGAGGATGTGGCTGTCCTCTACAGTCCTTCTCACTGGTCACGGATGCTCCCTGCATGTCCCGCTACGTGGGACAAAAGGCAAAAGGCCACTGGGCAAAAGGCAGGTGTTTCTGCTGGACTAACATGGAGGGGATAATTTCTGCTTCTGACTGGCTTGTTCAGGACACAAGATGTGGGCATGCTGGTCAGGATGACATGGGGAGGAGAGGTGTGGGCCAGAGGAAGGCTCTGGATGCCAACGGGCAGGACTTGAATCCCTCCACGCCTTTATGCCCGTCCCTCTGCCCAAGACTCAGTACCTTCTAGAAACTGAGGATGATGATATCTCCCTCAAAAGGATGTTGTGAGAATGAAGTAACACATGAAAAGCACTTAGAATACCTGGAATGTGCCTCACTCTTCGTTCAATAGATGCCACTTGAAGACGTCACACTGGGGTTTTGTTTCGGATTGCACAGACGGGCCGTTTGGTGGTGGTATACGACTGTTCATCACATTAGGTATTCAACAGTGACCCCGAGCTCCAACAATGGCACACAGCAAATGACTTCAAGGTCTCTGAACTACAATAGTCAGCTGGTCTGGAGCCAGCCTGAAGGACAATTGGCCTGAGTTTCCAAGTGGCAAGGGAGTAAGTGGCTCATTTCATGGATGTGCTTCCTAAGACAGTACAGACATGACATCTTCCAGGGTGGCAAGCAGCATCCAAGAAGGTGGGAATGTTGACACCTCCACGGGGAGGTGAGCTCATTCCCTGAGTACCTCAGTGGGCAGCTGGCTCCTTTCCTTCAGGGCTGCAGGTGGGAGCCAGCCCCTTAGCAGAGGAGCTGAGTGAGAGCGGGGCCCAGTTCTCAGCTGGGAGGTGTGGCACTAGGCCGTGGCTGCCTCCATGGGTCACTGAATACTGGTTCCTGGCTGACAGGGGAGTGCTCAGTTTTGGGGGATCCGCACTGGCTATGATGCCCAATATCTCACCGCAGCCTCCTTCACTGGCAGCCTCAGGCTGGACTGGGGAGCAGCTTCCTGAGAGGCCTGGAGGGGAAGGGAAGGGGCTTCATGCCCGGCAACTGGCCAGGCACCCGAGTCACCATTCCAGAGTCCTGGCCCCCTCAAGCCCAGACCAGTGCATCTGTCTGGAAGAAGATGGCTATGGTGTCCCAGTGTATGTGGCTGGATGAGAAGGCTCATAGAGAGGCAAGAGCCCACCTTTCCGGAGCCACCTCAAGACACAGTGAAGTGCCCAGAGGCCTGGGATAATTCAGGAGTCAAAGTGACTGGTCTCAGAAGCAAAATTCAGAACTTTCCTATCCTTCCTTTCATGACTCTGGGGACTCGGTCCCTCCATCCCAGGGAGGAAGGGAGGTGTCCTGGCTCAGTCAATACCTTCCCTGCTCCCAGCCAGCTAAGGAACATCGTGTCCAGACTGTGAAAGAGCGTCCTGTCTCCCTGTGCCCGGGCGAACCGTCTTCCAGGATGGAGGCTGTGTGCCTCCACGGGCCTCACAGGCAGGGCGTGTGCTGCCCACATAGAATAACCGGCGCTGCGGAAAATTATTCAGACGCTTTTCCTCTCTCTCAAACTAAAATCATAAAAAGCCCTGAACAACATTTTCCCTTCCAAAGCAGCACGCAGTCCCCTCCATCCTGACATGAACTTAGCACGCAGACACCTCGCCAGCTTCTGCCTGCCTGGGACCCGCAGTCACGAGAGGCCCCTCTGGGCAATCAGAGGAGATGAGACCACCCAGTGCATCTTTGTCACTTGGGGCGGCACAGGGGTAAAGGGGAAAAAACAAAACCAGAGCCAGGGTACCCAGGGAGGACACGCAAGATGGCAGGAAAGCAAGAAGCATCAGGCCAAAGTTTCAGGCCTGGTGAGGGACAATTAGGGACAATGAGGACTGTGTGGCACAGGCAGCTGGAGGACTCATTATTTCTATCTCATGGGCTCAGCTGTCTTGAGGCAAGGTGGACGGTGCCTTGTCCTCCAGTATCAATGCTGAGAGTGGGTGTGGGAGAGGAAGCAGAGCTCTGGTTTGCTTTAATCAGAAGTTGAAATCTTCCCGATTCTGACTGCCCCAGCCCACCCACAAATGTCCTACTTCCCAACAAAACACAGAGCCCTGCAGACACCGCTGTCTTCTGCCTCCTTACGATCTGAGTCTCTATCACCAAGACCCCTGCTTGCCTTTCAGGTCTCAGTGTGGAGAGGGTTCCTCCACGGAAATGCCCTGTTCTGGCTCCAGGGGATGACCTTATCAGAGGCGTTCTCATCATGGCTGTGATGGCCTGTTTCTTTCCATCTCACCCATTCTCCCATTACTATAACCTGCCTAATTGGGGACAGGGCCCAGGTGCTCCGTCAGGATCTATGGAATGAATGAGTTATAACGTTCTTCACTGTGTTCTTGCCTTCTCTTCCTTTGTGGCTTTTTCCCGGCCAAAACGAGTCCCGTGTCAGGACTGGAAATAGGAAAGGATTAGTCAAGGCTTGTGGGGAGGCAGCCTTGTCCTTGAGACAAAGACACGAATCAGCCTGCAGGACAAGCTTTAGACTGTGCCTGGGTTCTCTAGGGAAGCCATTAGAGAAGGAAGAAATTATTTTCCAGTGAGAAGTCTAGTCCTTTGGTATAGTTGGACATTTCAGAGGGTGGCGTGCCTGAGCCCCCAACCTAAGCAGCTGGTCACTGTTGTCACACTAACAGCTTTGGCGAGAGCTGCTTGGGCACATAAGAATTCATGTGACCAAGAGGAGAAACTGCAAAAATGAGGATTTGGGGAAGTGGGGAAGGGGGAGCTGGATGAAACCCCAGAGGGGACTGTGCCTTGTATGTGAAGTGTGGGTAGCAGTGGAGGGCCCTGAGACCGAATGAGACCTTCAGCAGCCGAGGCCCCATGGGCAGCTGGGAGGGTGAGGACACGAGAGGGAAGTGGAGAAGGGGCCTGGCTGCACTGGGTACCTCCCGTCACTGGAGCCCACCAGACTTCTGGGGTACTGGCTCCCAGTGCAGCAACGGCAAGGAGGCCTGGGGCCTTTACTGTCTTTTTTTCGCCCCTGACATGAGTCTCATTCTGTCGCTGTGGCTGAGGTGCCGTGATATGATCACAGCTCACTGTGGCCTTGGCCACCTGGGCTCAAGCTGTCCTCCCACCTCAGCCTCCCAAGTACCTGGGACTACAGGTGTGCACCACCACACCTGGCTATTTTTTTTTTTTTTTTGTAGTGACAGGGTCTTGCTATGTTGCCCAGGCTCATCTCAAGCTTGTGACTTCAAGTGATCCTCCCACCTCAGCCCCCCAAAGTGTTGGGATTACAGGCATAAGCCACCGCCCCCTTTGCCATCTTATTCTCACATCAAGATCCTACAAAAAGTCTTCACTGTCCTAGGTTTATCTGGTCCCAAGTTTTCTGTAGTCTACAGCTTGTCTCCGTAACTCTTTGTGGGGAGGGAGGGGTCCCCAAGGGGTCACTGAAGTTTTAGGTCTGAGATGCCTTCTCCCAACATGCCCCTCAGGGAGAGCCACCAGTGCAGACAGCTGCCCAGTCCCACCATGCCCAGGTGTCTTCCTTGCTCTGTATAGGACGACTGTGCCTGAGAGTCCAGGAGGCTCGCCTGCAGCCTGCCTCAGGCCTCCTCCTACAGGATATACAGCGAATACGATCCCTGCAACAATCGCACGGCTAAACACACACACATACACATTCCTTAATTCTTTCATGTGCTCACCTTCTCCCTTCCTCTCTCCAGTTCCCTGAGCTAAAAGGCAAGAGTTCAACACAAGATTTTAAGAAGACTTGAAAATGCCCAGGGCGAGGCAGCAGGGCTCGGTGTTGTCTCCTCCGAGGCTTGGTCACCCGGGACTGCTTCTGCAGCCAGAAGGCGTCACAGGTGTTCTCTGCACATCAGATTGCTCCGTCTGGGCAAATCTTTGGACACCAAAGTAACGTTCAAGCTGTGTTTGGGTTTGAGGCTGTCATAGCCTAGTTCTGCCCAACACTATTAATAACTGTCCACCACTCAAAAACAAGCTATTGGAGACTAAAATGATCACATCATAGAAACTGAGAACCATTTCTAAGCAAAAAAACCAAACCAAACCAAAACAAACTGGTTTTGTAAAACCCGTCACTACTCACCTCATGAATTAGACACTTGTCTATGAGCTGTAAATAGGAACTTATATTTTCCTCATCAGGTCTGGAGACCAAGAGCTGTGTGCACACTGTGAATGAAAAAGAAAAGATGAATTAGAAAAATGCACCCCTTTCTAATCTCTGGGACCTGCCTCTCATCTGCCTTCAGGAGCAACACTCTGAGAGGCATGTGTGTCTGCAGCTTTATGTAAGGCTCAGAAAAAAGACCAAGAGCTCCTCATTCCATGGAACTTAAAGGTTCGGTCACCATGGGAGCCCTTGCCTTGAGACGCCCCTTGGATTATTTCCAGTCATGCCATTCTATGTGAAGCTTTCTGCAATAAGGCACTTGGTGAGAGGAAGAACACAGCAGAGAACAGTAGCATCCTGAGCTCGGTCTTTGAAAGTGGCTGTGAGGGGCTTCAAAAGCATCCAAGCCCCCGACACTGTCAGAGAGAGCAGCCTCCATGATTTTATGAATGAGTGCACACCCCTCGCCAGGTGCAGAGGCAGTGGCGTTTGTGTTTGGAGGAACGAGCTGGCACCTCCTGCAGACGGGGAGGTATGTGGGTGTGCACATGTGCAGGAGGCCTGCTACTCACTCCTCAGAGGGTTGCTTTCTCAGAGTGATATGCACATTCATGCACACACAGGCTCAGGCTCACCTACACACTCAAGTCAGTGCTAATTAGGATGGAGCAGAGTTTGTCTACGGGTGGAGTACACACACGCGCTGGGTTTCTCATGGCCATGTTAGTGTGGCCCATTCAGAGGGGACGAGGCCCCGAATTTCATGGTCGTGTTTACAGGGCCACAGTGGAGATGGGTGGACAAAGGGAGTCGGCCAGAGTGTAAGAATGTCTGACACTCAAGGAGACCAAGCTTGAAACCTGGCATCATACTTGATTCCTCTGTCCCTAACCCTGCATGGGCAATCGGTCACACAATCCCATTTATTTCTTGGCTTTGCACGTAGACTTTCAGCATAGCATTGTTTGTAATAACAAAAACTTGCAAACCACCTCACTGCCACAATCGAGACTTGGTTAAATAAATTACAGTTTATGCATACAGTGGACTAGTATGCCACCTTTAAAAAATGAGATGTGCTATTTGTGTTGACTGAAATACTGTTAAGTATGTAATACTTTTTAAATTTAAATTTGATGCTTTGTTTTTGAGAGACAGGGTCTCATTATGTTGCCCAGACTGGTCTGGAACTCCTGGGCTCAAGCAACCCCCTTCAGCCTCCCAAAGGGCCAGGATTATAGGCATAAGCCACTGTGCCAGGCTATAGTATTTTTTAACAACCCACCAACCTGTAGAAAAGAATGTAAATAAGGCCTGCGTGTGTGTAAACGTGAATATGCATGTGCTTACGTGTGATGATGAAGTTTCTGAAAGGATATCCCCAAACTTAACAGTGACTATCCCTGGGAATGAGGATGGCAGGGATTGGGGTGTGGGGTGGGTTTGGGGTTTTTCACTTCCCACCAGTTTGTGAGTCTGAATTGTGTATGTTGAGTGTGAATGGGGTTACAATTTCCTTTAACGTAGACTATGAAGACGCAGTGCCACAGCAGTGTGGGTCTCGTGGGAAGGAGGGCGATGCACCGCGTGTTCAGTAGCTCCTCCACTTGGGCTTGGCAGAGCTGTGTCTTCACCCGGGGAAATCTGTTCTAATCCAACACAGCTAAGTGGTGGGTGGGGGAGCGTGAGGGCCCACCCTGGCCATCAAGCTCCAAGGGAAGCTGTGAGTCATCTCCTCAACCAGATTACTATGAATTTAAGTCTTTTTTTAGGACAAGCCTTAAGGTGGGTGGTGGAGGGGTGGGGGTTGTTCTTACTGCAAACTTGGTTTTTTAAAACAGTCTGAAATATTGGACAATAACAGAGAAAAAATGGTTTTCCCCTTCCAAAGGAAAAGTGGTGGCATTACCACGTTAAAAAATAATCAAGATGTCTTGTAAGACGCTCAATCAAGCATAAATTATTCTAATGGTGGACATTTTCAAGGATGTGGAAATAAGGGTCTGCCCCCCAAAGGGCAGAGGGTAGCCTGGGTGGAAAGGGCCGCTCTTACCCAAAGGACCAGGCTGTGGATTCTACCCTCCTTGACAAGTGTGCACCCAGCATGTATGCTTGGAGGGACTGTGGGAAGGCCTAACTTTAGATACTGGTGTCATCCCTCATTTTTGTACCACCTACTTATGAGGCATCTACTATAAGCACTGTGCCACAAGCAGGGCACTGAGTGGCTAGTAAAACTGGTGTGACAGCGCTGCAGACTAATGAAGATACAGTCAAGCAGACAGACAATTATGATCCAGTGTGAACTGGGCTAAGACAAGGAAAGGAAAGGGGGACATGGGGCAGGTGAGAAGGGGTACCTCTCCTGGCCCAGTGGATCAGCAGGCTTCCTGGAGCATATGAGGACTTAGGTAAGACCTGGAGGAGGAGGAGGCATAACCCAGGTGAAGGGAATGGGGTGAGGGCAAGAGTGTTCTAGGCAAGGCTGTCACATGTGGATGTGCAGGCTGTGCACTGCACAAGTGCATGCCAAGGTGAGTACTAGCAGTGCTGTGTCAACCCAGACAGAGCGCCATCTTGTAATTCACATGAAGGCTTTGTATCAACTAGTAGGGGCCTAGGTTCTAAGCAGACGGGAGGTATGCACAAACGCTCAGAAGCCAAGAAAATATGCAAAGTTTTGAGAACTCAAAGATAGAAAGTCTGGAGTGTAGAATGGAGGTGGTAAGGGCTGTGGAGGTAACAGGAAGGGGCCAGATGACTCGTGACTCTTTAGGTTTGGATTTTATCACCATCACATGAAACTTAACCTTGTTCTATCTTGAGCTGATAAGAAGGCACATGTGGGTGATGGAGAGACTGCAGGGTTCAAATTCCAGCCCTGCCATCAGCTGTGTAAGCTCAGGTGACCTAATTAGCCTGCATCCCTCAGTTTCTTCCTCTGTAAACTGGAGTAACTTGGGGACTAAGTAAGCTCTATAGGTAAAGCACAGAGAACTGTGTCTGCCACAGAGCAAAAGCTAAACAAACACAGGCCATTTGTACTAGAGCATTTCGCATGGCAGGCCAGCTCTGAAGAGAGAATATAAACGCAGACACGGGAGAAAGTGAACAAAACAGTTCTATGCCAGGAATTCTCCAAACCATGGCCGCATCTGAGAGCACTTTCAGTGGTGAGGACAGGCCACTGCCAAGGCTGGCATCCTTCCACACAGGGAGATCTTTGGCTCTGGCTAAAGGCCATCTGTGCCCCTTCAGCTTGTCACTCATTTTCTGCCACTTTTGCTTTAGGGAGAGAGTGAGAAGCTGAGTGAGTGGTTTGTTCCTGAAATCATCTTTTTTCAGACTCCTTCCCACCTTCTTCCCACAAGGGTCCAATAATGAGCACTGTAATAAAAGGGCTGGCATCCCCTGGTCTGAGGGAGTTCGAGAGAAAGGAGCCAGGGTTAAGAGGAGGTCTCGGCGGGTCACAGTGTTTGCAGTTCAAACCCAAAGGCTTAACCTCTCTGAGCTGCACTTTCCTTATCTGTAAAATGCAGCTAATGATGTCTACTTGGACAGGGAATTTATCCCGCACCCAGGGAAGCCCTCAGGAGACTGTCGCTCTGGTTAGTGGTATCGGGGAAGAAAAAAAGAAATAGGTGAATCGGGCTCTACCTTTCCCCATGACGCGTGTGAACTGCCCGGGGAGGTCCCCCTCCGGCAGGGGGGCGACGGCCAGCTCCCCGTCGCAGCTGCTCAGCTGGTGCGGCTGGAGCCCGCCACTGGCACCAGCCGAGGGGGTGGCCGTGGCGCCGGTGGCTGTGGCCCCATCTTTGCAGTCGGGGCTCTGGCTCTCGGAGCCCATCAGTGAGGACTGGTGCGGGGCCTGGGGCTCCCGGCGGCGAGCCTCCGGGGTGGTGCTCGGGGAGGTGTAGGCCTTGATGGGAGTCAGGATCATCTGGTGCAGCTCCTGGAGCGGGATACGCAGGCTGCCCCCCTCGATGATGTCCTGGACGGTGACAGCAGGAAGACCTCCGTTAGGCTCAGGAAGAAGGGTCGTCCACCTCTGTGCCTGCCCTCCCCTGCCCTGACCTCTTACAGGATTCGGGGCTGCTGGTACCCGCATCAGAATGTTTTTGGGAAGAGGGACCACTTTCATTTTATCATTCTGATATTGGCCCAGGTAGAAGACTTGGAAAATACAGACAGGTATAGAGAGGAAATACACACCTCTGGAAAATCCCACTATCTAGAGATGACCACTACAGCAATTTGGTACATTTCCTTTTCTGGCTTCCTTGGTGTATTTCCGTAAAATGTAGTTATACATTTTACAGTCACACATTTTAGAAGTTGTACAACAAAGTTGAGTCACATGGTGGCTTTGTGTCCCGTGCATGCTTTGTTTTGGATGAAACAGCCCGTTCACACACACCTTCACTCAGCCCATGGCACAGGAAGCACAGGGTAGTGATTAAGAGCAGAGACTCTGGGTCAGAGGCTGGAGTCTGAATTCTTGCACTCCCAAGTGACTCTGGGCAAAGGCCTTAACCACTTTGTGCCTCAGTTTCCCTGTGTACAAAATGACCACATAGTAGCTGCCTCATTGCCTTTAGGGTTCCCCAGGGAGTTGACACCGGCCATCAGGTAACTATATCATGCCAGGGGCTGTGTTACGGGCTGGGGCTGCCGTGAGGGGGACACTCCTGGAGAGGGTGACATTGGTACAGGGACCCAAATAAGCATGGGCACGAGGATCCTGGGGAGGAACGCTACAGGTGGAGGGCACAGGCTCTAAAGTGGGAGTCAGGAACAGCAAGGAGGCCTGTGATGTAGCAGGCGGGCAATGGTGTCCTGTCAGCCACCTGAGCCTGCGCCTGGAGGCCTCAGGCCAGGGCAGAGATGCTGGAATCTAGTCTAAGATGGGAAACCAGGGAAGGTTTCGAACAAGGCAGTGACAAGTTTTACAAGGATCATTCTGGAGAGGAATATGTATAGACTCTAATATTATATATGTATGTCTTTATGTGTTGTATAGTAAAATTGGATCATTCTGCACATTTGGTTTGATATACCAGGCAATACTTATTAAAAAAAGGAAAAAAAAGTTGATTCTGATAGATATTTCTCTCTGTGCTAGATGCTCGCAGAGGCCCAAATGCTTGTGGCTGGGAGTGTGGCTGGGGCTCGGGGGCCTGGGGCCCTGGGTGGCATGGTGGGTGGGGTGGGCCCTCTGCAACAAAGCTGCTTCCCTGTGTTTGTGCACATAAAGGTCTTCCTAGGACCCGGAAAGGATATAGACAATTCGGGCCCCGATTGCTAACAAAGCATTATTTCTTTTATTATTTTTTTTTGAGATAGAGTCTTCCTGTTGCCCAGAGTGGAATGCAGTGACACGATCTTGGCTCACTGCAACCTCTGCCTCCCAGGTTCGAGCGATTCTCCTGCCTCAGCCTTCTGAATAGCTGGGATTACAGTATGTGCCACTATGCTCAGCTAATTTTGTATTTTTAGTAGAGATGGGGTTTCACTATGTTGGCCAGGCCAGTCTGGAGCTCCTGACGGCAGGTGATCCACCGGCCTCGGCTTCCCTAAGTGGTGGGATTAAAGGCATGAGCCACCGCGCCTGGGCTGAAATATTTGATTTTCTGAGAGCTCAGAATAGCAAGGGCATTTAAAAAAGCCTGATGTGTGAGTATCCAATCCATTCCTGGGTCCTCTCTTACCAAGAACACTTGCTTGATGGTGTCAGGGAATGCAAACATACGAAATATGATCATTTCTGCACCCGAACCTTTCCAATCAATAGATCAGAAAAAGGAAAGCTGAGGACGGCAACCTTGGACGTGTGTATTTCAACTGTGTTTCAACTGTGGGCAGTGAGAACACCAACAGCCACACCCTGTCACTGGCAGGAACCTGCTTTGTTTGGCAGGAAGGGGTGGGAAGTGGAGCCTGGATTATGCCTTAGCCTACTTGGCACGAAGGGTTTATGAAGGAAGTGAAAATTTAATTAGCTACCAGAATTGTCTCTCAAACCTGGCCAGGGCCACTGTCCAGATTATTTTAGGGGAGAAAGTCCTTTTTTCTCTTAAAGAGGAGAGTTTCTGCATCTGCCACCTTCCTTCCACACATGGCAGATGTCTACGCAGGAGTCAGGTGTGCCCCGATCACTCCCGGTTTCCTTGCTGCCGCAGTAAGCCCAGCCATTTCCCAGCATCTAGACACTACCATGCAACCTGCTTCCTTGATTTGACCTGTTGATGTGGCCAGGACAGGCACAGGGAGGTGAGCTAGCTGACCTATACCAGGGGAGCACCTACCACCTTTTCTGATGGGATTTTGTGCTGAGGAGGGGACCCCTGGACCCTTCGTCGGGGTCCTTTCAACCATCCAACCAGCCCCTGGGTTGTGGGGGACACTGACTTCCTTGTCCAGCCCCTGACTAAGGAGACTAAGGAAGGTAAGGGTCAAGAGAGGGACGAGGCTTCCCTATGAAGAGGGGCTAGGAAAGCCAAGCTGGGGTGATCACATGTATCCCTGCCAGGCCATCCTATGCAGCTGCTGTCAATGGGATGAGCAAATGCATGCTTGGGACACTCTGTCAATCGCACCAAACCCCTGCCTGCTCTTGTCACATGGCCAGAAGGTTTCTCCAGCTAGTGGTGGGAGGAGATTTTGGTTATGGGAAGAGCCTTCAAACAGGAAACATATACATGACCCATTCAAATCTTTTCTGATTCTTCTACTGGAGGCAACCACACCAAAAAAATAAAAATAAAAAAAGAAACCAGACATAGTGAATAATATTGGATACTTCCTATAAAATATAGCTTCCCAGGAATCACGTGGAATTTTGTGTTTTTTTCTCCCCTCATAAACATCAAGCCATGTCTCAAAGATAACACTTGGCTTACAACCAGTTGGCCCATCCCCTGCTCACGCCGGCATCACTAGTACGGCACTGTGACCAACAGGTCGTGTTCCTGACACCTAAAAATGAATTCCTGAACTCAAAACAGAGTGCCCAAATTGAGAAAGAAACAGGGAAATGGCTGGAATGCAAATCAATGTAGCACCTTTGACTAACTGTGAGAATTAATTCTCCACATTGACAAAAAAAAAATTGGGAATCCACCCAACTCTTTGCTGGTCCTTCATACCGAAAATATAATCCCACATGATAAACACCAATAGCCACAGTGAAGTTGTTCATTAACCAACATGCTGTTACAAAGCCCAGGAGCTCCTTTGAGAGCAGACAGCGGGAAGTCGGGTCCACCATTGACCACAGCCATCACTCAGTAGAGAAGCGGGAAGGAAATGACTTTCTGGCTTATACCAGCCCTGGTGTGGCTACTTGGGTCTTGGAGGAAGGCTGGTTCCAGTGCCTTTCCTGGGCACATGACAACAACCAGCTGCAACCCATTTGGAAAAGAGAGATTTGAGCAGCCAAAGTGTCGCCAACACTCATGCGATGTGTCTCTAGCTCCGTCCTTCCCTTTGTGTAAGAGAATTGGCATTCTCACATAACAGACAGGACTCCTATATCTAGTGCATCCATTCTTTCTCTCCTTCTCTCATACACCCATCATGAGAGTGCATCAACCTGCGCTGTCATCAACCAGGGACTGCTACACACTGGGGTTCAAAAACACGTCACAATCTTTGCTCTAAGGTGCTTGCAGTTTCTGGGATCCACATGGTATGATGGGCATCAGGGCAGGGAGCTGTGGGAACACGTAAGAGGGACCCCTGACCACCACTGCATGTTTCAGGAAAGGAGAAACAAAGGATGACAGGACACTGTATGTGGCCAAGCAGGGCTCAGGGTGGCCACAGACGAAGCTGAAGAGCTTTTCCAAGTCCTTAGCAAACAACTTGCTAAAGAGTTTGGACCCACTTAAGTTTCTTTTTCTTAAAATTGGATACTAGCCGCTTTCCTGATTACCTTCGGAAGTTTGCTCTAAGGGCCAAATCCACCAATAGGGGTGAAACATTTTTAAAAAGTATACAGTGCACCTTACTAGTATAAGGCATTATTACTCCAGAAATATTTAGCATTTAATATTATCTGCTGTTTCTCTGTAGTAGTTGATAGAATTGGGGACTCCGATCTGAACCCAAGAGGACAAGATCTGGATGTGTTTGAAGAAAAGGCACAGGCTTACAGAGAAACATGCTCTCCTCCTGTAAGCGGTAATAAACAGAAGGGGGTGAACGTGTGAGTGTGCGTCTATTTCCTTTCTCCATGCCAGGGACCAAACGGCTCAGCTTCACAGTTTGAGAGTGAGCTGTAAAGGAAGGATGATGAATAAAAGCACGTGGAAACATTTTCATTACTTTTCATTACTCAAGATAAATATCGAAACATCTGCTCCAGTGGCCATTCTAATTCTCCTTTCCTACCACCTATCCTGAGAAGTCTACAATTCTGTACCCATGGCCCCTCACCCATTCACACCACCTGGCTCATGGGCTTCTGTGTCTGTCTCCTCCCATTCCCCTGAAACTCTTGTCATCTTGGAATAGTGACCTGCTGAGGGCCAATTTCAGGAGACAGTGTTATGTCTCCATTGTACGTGATGCTTCCATGTCACCTGGCGGGATTCCTTCCTTCGAACACTCCCAGCCTTCTGCGAGCATAGCCTGTATTAATGGTCAGCCCCTCCACATCTTATGGTGCTCCTCAAGGCCTATCCACACTCTTGACACTTGACACGCACTTCCGGGAGTACCTACTACCAGTTACACTCAGACGATACACAACTGGGCCTTTCAAACCTTGTCGGGCTCCTGGACCCTAGACCTGCTCTTCTGGCCACTGACTTGCCATTTCCACTTGGGTGTCCCACAGGCATCTCAAACTCAACCCTTCAAAAGGACCTCCATTTCCCACACCCACTCCTATCTTTTCTGTCCCCGAATGCTGTGACACTCAAACAGATGCCTCGCCACAATCACTAGAGTCCCCCTAAACGATCTCTGTCCTCCTCCCCCATCCTGACTGCCTCTATTTTGGTTCAAGGTCCCATCAAGACTTTCTATAGTTTCCTAGTGAGTTTCCCAGCCTGCATCCGGCTCCTCTGAAGCCTTCCCACCTCATCACTGCACA
Organism: Sapajus apella; assembly: GCF_009761245.1. Lineage (NCBI taxonomy): Eukaryota > Metazoa > Chordata > Mammalia > Primates > Cebidae > Sapajus > Sapajus apella. Next base: position 4,965,207 of record NW_022437014.1, on the reverse strand, counting down.
GCAGTCTATGTCACCTCAGGCAGATTCCCCCACCTGCTGTGGTGACACTGACCAGACTGGGTTGTGAGATCATATGGTGCCATGTCTAACTGTCCCAATGCACGTCCCCAGCTCCCTAGGGCGGGAACCATGTATGACTCACAGTTAACCTCCAGTGGATGGGGCAAATTGAGTCCCAGGCAGCTGCTTAATAAGGGTTCAGTAACTGAACAAAAGAGTTCTGGACATAGAGCTCAGAGGGCCACCACCAATTATGAACTAACTATGGGCGGGGCCCCAGCTATCTCCTTAGAAATCTATGTGAGGTAAGAATATGGGAGGCAGGCAAGGGCAGATCACTTTTTTTCCAACAGCACCGTCAGCCCAGCGGTGTCTGGAAATGCCTGAGAAACAGCTGATTTGAGTCTGCCACTGGTGTCGTCAGTGGTAACGGGTTACAAACAACCCACTCCCTTACAAAGCAGGAGAGGTAGGGGTTCCAGAGAAGAGACAGGAGGGCCAGAGGCTGAGTCCTCAGTGGATGCCTGAGATTCCTTCCCACCCCCTCTCATCAGCTCATGCAGGGACACTCAACACACAGGATGTCCAAACATTTGGGTGTTCTGCTGCAAGCTCAACCCAGTCATCTGACACACATAAGCGCTCCTCTCTCACAGAAGTCAGACTCGATAAACTCACAATGTCTTTCCACTTGACCACTGGCTGCCATCACACTTCGCTCTGCATGTGGCATCTTTTTTACTTTCCCATTCCAGTGAACAGGGAGTCAATATTATTCTAGGTGCAAAATCTGGGACACAGAAAACGTCACTAACTTGTCAATGGCATGTCAGGGTCACCCTTGCTACCCGGCTGCCAGAGTGTTCCCCATGCTGACTTCTGCCAGGCTGCAGGGAATAAAGCTAACAGTAAGTTGTCTCCCAGGTGGGTCTGCTTCCTCAGTGATGGAGGATATGAATGAATCCTCAAGGCTGCTCCAGCAAGAAATCACTCCTTTACGCTAACGCTTGCAATCAAATCCTTATGCAAAATGTTTTCTGTACTTTCTAACGAAGAAAGAGTAAGTTGGCCTTTTGAATGTTCCCCCAAAGAGAATGCGTTCTCAATTGAAAAATGGCAATAATCACTCAGACAAGCTGCTTGCTCAAGGAGGTAGCATAAAATTAAAAACAACAACAAATAAACCTCAGGTCCAGTTGGATAGCTCACTTGCAATTTGTAATTTGTAATTCACTCTAATTAAGAAGAGGCCTTTAATCACAGATGTGCACGTGAGAAGCCTCTGTCTGTCTATCTGGCCAGAGGTTTAAAAAGAAATGTTTCTTATAAAGTTATATACGGTATGTATATTCTATAAATATACATATTATATGCATTAAATATAATTTTATATAGCATATATGAAATCATACACACACACCTTTGTGCACCAGATGAAAACTTCCCACTCCATTAAATGTTTACATGCTCACACAGCTTGCTTTAGCCCTACGTTCCTCAATACTCCGTCCCCTTCCAAAACCCGAAAGCTCCCTGGGATTACTAGAAGAGGTTACCTCTCAAGCCCTGCAGGTTGCAAATACCCACAGAACTTCCCACCCACCACTCCTGCCTCCCAGTACCCGTGCAAAATAATCCCAACCCTGAGGCAGAGGCCATGCTGGTTCACTTGCGTGCGGGATGGGCCTGCCCTCCTTCAGATCTTAGATGAAATCATGTAGTCATTAGGTCCTAAAAATGACATTGTTACCAGGGGAGCATCCAAACACAAAGATAAGAAGAGGACCTATGAAGGCAGCAAACAAAATGGGACAGTAGGCAGCTGATCACCGCTTTTTTGTTGTTGTTGAGATGGAGTCTCGCTTCTTCGCCCAGGCTGGACTGCAGTGGCACGATCTTGGCTCACTGCAACCTCCGCCTCCTGGGTTCAAGCAATTCTCCTGCCTCAGCCTCCCCAGTAGCTAGGACTATAGGCATGTGCCACCATGCCCAGCTAATTTTTTTTTTTTTTAATTTTCTTCTTAGTAGAGACAGGATTTCACCCTGTTGGCCAGGCTGGTCTTGAACTCCTGATCTCAAGTGATGCACCTGCCTCGGCCTCCCAAAGTGCTGGAATTACACATGTGAGCCACCACGCCCAGCCTGATCACTGCTTTTGATGTTGGAATAAGCTTTTTTCAGCATTTAGCATTTTTGAGATGATTCCTATCAGAGTCACAGGGACCCATTCTGTTGTTAAGTGAAAGCCTGAAATTATTCTCGAGAGCCAACTATGTCTGCCTGCCAAATGCCTTTGACCCTCCCTCTCTGCAGTGTACCTGCTGGTGTTTACCACTCTGCGGGCAGCTGTTCTTAAAACAGGCCCTCCCTTGGGAGGACAGTGAGACCAAAGCACACTGTGGATTTCCTACCCCGTTTGGCCAAGATTTCAGCCTCTGATTGTGAACTGAACACCTCACCGATCTCTACAAATGTACATAAAAAGGGTGCATTTGACAGCACGTCATCAGGGTTCTAGGACAGCCGGGCAAGGCAGCCTGGGCCCAGGGAATAAGCACACTGTGGCATCAGGTTCCAAAGTAGCATGTCCAACCAGGAAGTTTCACTTCCAAAGCATTCCCGTTTTCTCTGACTTTGGTAAGGAAACCGCATGATACGCTCGAGAAGGTCTGTTGAAGACACTTCCAATGGAGAATTTTCCTGGTTCATTTTCCTATGATGAAAGTGGAAACTTTCCCTCATCCGATAACTTACCCTTTCCAAAGACTTCAGGAGATTCTGTCTTTCTTTGAGCTTCTGAATACTGATGACAATTTTGTGTCTTGCACCTTTGGTAACATTCTGTAATTAAATAACAAGTTATATTTATATATCTATATTTTAAAACATATTTTAAAGAATCAGCTTACAGATTCTTGGAGGCCTTTACCGTCTTCTTCATTCCTCTATGTTCATGGGCTCATCAATATCCACTTATCTCTCTCATTAGTATTCATCATCATAAACCTCCTCTTACTAAATATTATTATTATTTTTTGAGACAGGGTCTCACTCTAGTTACTCAGGCTAGAGTGCAGTGGCACCATTTCAGCTCACTGCACCCTTGACCTCCTGGGCTCAGGTGATTCTCCCACCTCAGCCTCCTAAGTAGCTGGGACTACAGGCCACCACACCTGGCTAATTTTTGTATTTTTAGTAGAGATGGGGTTTTGCAATGTTACCAAAACTGTTGTCAAACTCTGGGCTCAAGCGACCTTCCTGCCTCAGCCTCCCAAAGTGCTGGAATTATAGGCGTGAGCCAGCATACCCAGTCATCTTCCTAATTCTAACTCCATCTGGTGACACGTTTGTCTGTGTCTTTTGACCATGCTTTTTATCTGCATTCATATCTTTCTGTATTTTAGAGAAAGATGCAGAACAGCCAATTATTCTACCCAGCATGAAATTTCTTCACAGTCTTAAAAGATAATTTTTAAGTCATGCATGCTTCCTTGTCTCCAGGCTTTATAATTTCAGTCCCTCTCAGTTTCCCTGAAGGTCCCAACCCCATACAGAAATTCACGGCTTTCTCAAGCCTTCCCTGTGAGAAGATGAGCAGCCCAGCAGAGTCCACATGGAGTGTCATAAAACACGGGGAATTTCTGTTAGTTTGCAGCCCATCTTTTTGTTTCTCTAGGGAAAACTAGAATTGAAAGTTACTTAAATCCATAATTCAGTCATCTCTTCAGGTGAATGATTAGGATTCACAGTAAGAGCTGTGGATTTTGTTGAGCCTAAGGATTTAGTTCAATAGTTTTTGATAATAGATCCTGCCAATTTCCTGATAGACATCCCTTTCTCACATAAGGTCTCTAACGCAAACGTCTGGTGACTTCTTGCAACTGTTCCATGGAATTCTTCTTAAACGAAAAGATGGAAATATCAACACCTGTACTACAAGAACTAAGACTCAAATGACAAATGAACCCTGTCTCTAAGATGAAACACTTGGGGTGTATTTCTGTTTACCCTTATCTTTGAGTTCGAGTGAATTAAATTACTCTGAAAAGTTTGTGCGGGCCTCTGGCTTTGCCCTCAGTGTCAATTATTTGTTTTTTTCCTCAAGTTGATCAACTGATGACTTAGATTTTTTTCCTCAACTCTGACCGAAACATAGCAGTGCTCTTAGAAACAGTTTTCATCAATCCCTAGGATGTCAAGGAGCAATCAAGATCCAAAAAGAGGTGGAAGAAATGTTAGGAAGTTGAGATGAGTGCCTTTCGTTCTGAGAATGTGCAGTGACTTTGGGCTTTGTGTGTCTCTACACTGGGAGTCCGCCAGGCCTGTGGGGTCAACTGAGGGTACTGACTAAGCATGGGGAACCGGCGATCTGTGGGGAGGTGTCCGTCCACACCAGCCATGCCCAAATGGTACAATCTCCTCTTCCTCCAATGGAAATATTCTTAGCCTATTCAGACCATCAATTCTTTTAAATCATTGCTGAAAGGAAACTGAGGCCAATGTGAAATATGCAAATAGCATTTTAAACAAGGGAAACAAAGACATTGGTCAGATCCATTTACTCACACACAGCATGGCCGGAAACATGCTTAGTTTCAGGGGTTCTGTTGACTGGCCTTTGGCATCCACGTTGGGGAAAGATGCCTTAGAAGGAAGGGGAACCTTTGTCTTTTTATGACATGCAGAAGGGAAATGAAATCTGAGACCTATGGAAATCTCATTCTCAGTGATTATTTCATGTTAAAAGACAAAAATATTGTGTATAATTTACTGCAATTTTAACGAAGACTGGCCCGAACATGACTTTTTAAAAATGTTGGGGCGGGTTTGAGGCATGACCTGGTGCTTCTGCTCACCAGTCCAGTTAGAAGCTAGCTGGTTTGTAACTGGACTAGACAATAGACAATGGATCTGTCACTTCCCAAACAAGCCAAGCCCTGCTCGGGCAGAAGGAGAGAGAACGGGAAAAGCAAAGGCAGGGATGGATATTCTTTGTGGCATGGTCAGATATAACTCCTCCTAGGAAATTCCACCGATTCCTCCCTAGCACCTGGAACTTTCTAGTGTGCTGAGGTTATGCCTTTTCACACCACTTGCTCTCACCTTCATGTTCCTGCTTTCTGCTTGTCTTCCATCTCCTATTGGACTCTGAAGACAAGAATCCACCCAGCCTTACTCACCATGGAATGCTGGGCAGCATCCCACAGTTCCCAGGATAGGGCAAGCTACTGTGTGGGCATAGGTATGGATCTAAACCAGGTTGTCCAGGCCTTGAACTTCGGGTCCTGCCTGGGGCACCTCTCAGGGAACAGTCACATCAAGCACATACCTGCGCCTCCAGCTGGCACTCGGTGAGGGCCATCATCTCCTCATAGGTCATCTGGGAGAAAAGCGCGGCATATTTGTGCAGGCGGAGGCTTTTTAGCCAGGCTGGAACATCTGTGGCACAAGTTATGCAAGAGACGTGGGGAGAAATGAAAGGGAATGAGAAGAGGTGATGAGAGATGTAGGAACAGAGAAAGGAAAGCAGGGTGATGGTCAGAGAAAAAAAAGAAAAAAAATATACCTTTATGTTATTACATATTTAATTTGAGCTGAGATGTACAAGACTCAGGCTAGCCCTGACATTCCTACTGGTGGGCTCCTTCATTCTACTTAGGCCAGGGGTACTAACTTGGGGTCCATGAGCTTCAGGGAATTCAGAAATTCCTTAAAGTTATATCCCGATTTGTGAGTAGGTGGACAGTTTTCTGGGCAGAGGGCCATCCATAGCTTCCATGAGATTCCCAAAGGGGTTCATGACCAAAAAGATGGCAGAGAACAGCTGCCTTAGCTGGACCGTTCATCGATTTGTAGAGAGCTGGCTTAGAATGACAGAGCTACAGGGGCAGACTATGTTCTCAAGATAATTCCTTTGTACATTCAAGGCAGATTTTCACACACAGTTTTCAGCCACTCCCACAGTGATAGGAAAATAGTGGTCACTAATTCCTAGCCTGCCTGTCTTCCATCCCCTATTGGACTGATCTTTCCCCGTAAAAAATGCCTCCCTATATATACCTGAGGGCATCTTTGACTTTTTACTTGATTGTCAACCAAAAGAAAGGCTCAAAGATTGGCTGGGCCACAGAATAATGGGAGTTCTAAAGTGCATCTGAAACAACCCCCAAGTTTGGCATTCTAAAGTTAAGAAAAGTAAATAGTAACTGTATTGAAAATCCACAGGAGAACTATTACCTTGTGAAATAAAAACAAAAGAAAGTATTTGCCCATATTCTTTAAGTCAGAGTTTATGAGCTGATAGGATCTTTGGAAAGTTTCCAGAATCATCTTCCCTCCTCCCCGAGGGAAGGTTAGCAGGCTATGTTCTTAAGAACTAGTCATTAAGCCTAGATCACAGAGCAAGTGTGTGGTGAAATGGGAACCAGAGCCCAGATCTCCTGATTCTTAGCTCTTTCCCATAATGTACCAATTCTTGTAAAATAAGGACCAAACAGCCTACCAGTGGCTGAAAAACAGTGACTGCAAAGTACTTGGAAATGCTAAAGCACTGGGTCAACGTTATTCCTGTTTTTTTCGAAGTATTATCCATGATCAACCATGTTGACTGCAGGAGTCTACCAACTGCTAAGTGCTTTATTCTGAGGCACTGACCACACACATTCCGAAACAAGCGAGAACCTTCCACTTTTTCAGTGTTTAATGTTGGGATTGATGGAAGAGGCCAGGACTATTCTGAAATCAGGCCCTGCTTCCCGAGTGAACCAACTCTAGGCTTAGGGAATGTGGGTATGGGATAATCTCCTGAACTCAAAGATTTAGGTGGGGATGATGGGCCTGGTGAGATTACTTTCTTGATTTGCAGTAATGCAGAGGCCAAGGAAGGGGAATTTCCGGAGAACTGAAATTGTACAGACAATGGCATCTTAAGAACAGACTCAGTTATCTCAGTCTAGAAATCACTCCATTCTGTGCTTGAAAGCCCTTCACTCTGCTATGACAAGCAGGATCCCCTCTGTGCCCGTTATTAACCACCAACAGACAAGGCTTCCCCAAACACATCATAATGACCCCATACATCATCAAACTTAAACTGCAGTTAGAGCAAGAGTCCAGGACATGGTAGCTCAGGAGTCTGGAACCTTCCATCCTGCAACATCCCAGAGCTATTTTACCAGACTTCGTTTTCCACCATGCTTTTATTTCTGCTGAAGGAACGCTAATGCTTCTGCAGAGTGAGTGGCAATGATTTTAACTACAGTGTTGTCTTTCAGGCCAATGGCATGTTACCACCCTGTCACCAGGTTTCATGTCTGCTATTTACATCTCAAAAGTCCCAAGTCACTGCTCAGAAAACTCAATGATCATGGTTCAGAGAAGCCTGGGTAACTCAATGCTGCTCTTGGGCACAACTCATCACAAAAGAGAAGGGAGCAGCCTCTTGGACCAAACTTTCACTGGGTGCCCTACAGCTGAACCGTGCAAAATCCACTGATGATGAACAGAATCCTGAGCTATTGAATTGTGTTGTAAACATGGTGCTTTATAAGCCAAGATGATAACGTGGTGTTTCAAGAGTCGGAAAGTATGGGGTGGGGTGCAAATCCCAGCTCAATCAGGGCTAGCTCCTTTTCTATAAAACTATTTTGACAACTAGAATTGCCCTGGTTAGAGGAATGGAAGAGCCGGCCTCACTCATTTAGTCAAAATGGGGGTCCATTGGGAGTAGTTTTCCTGGAAGAGGCTCCTATCCAACTACAAAACATGATCAGTTAGGCTTCCTCAAGAGTTCCTTCTAGATGCATTCCTGGGCAACGTAATCTCCTTTTGTCCCTGTGTTCTTGAGGCAGGTACAGTACACAGGGACACTGCTTTTAGAGCAAGCATCTTCCCATCTCAGTGCCATGTGCTCAAAAAGCACTCCTTCCTGTAAGGAGAACTGATTAACAAAGAAGAGGAAATCCCAGTTCTTAAGAACACAGCCTACTAAACTTTCACCCTCTAGATTGAGGCACCTTCCCTTGCCAAGGATTAGAACAAACTCTGTTAAAAGAGAAACCAGAGAAGCAAAAGCCTTGACCATTTCATTCCCCTCAAGTCAGGAATTCTAATGACCTGGATGCTTGATTCTGAAAGCTGTTGGCCAGGGATAGACTCAAACTAAAAGCTCAGATTCTTTCCCGTGGTCCAGATGCCACACTGTTGGATGCAATGCTAAGAACCACCTACTGTAACTTCCCATTTACCTTTTACGTTCTGTGAAGCTGTGGGCTGTGGCTGTGGTTGGAGAATGCAGACAAGCAGGGAGCAGCAGAGCTGGTTCCTGCAGAAGCTGATATGTGACTGAAATCATGCATGCCTCTGGCTGGCACACAGCTGTTTCGCTTCCTTGGCTGCTCCTGATGGACATGTCAATGGGGGGTCTCAAACTAGAAAGTCACTCTCTTATACAGTGTGAGAAAGATAAAGATGCTTTTGCTATATGCTGGGCTGACTTCTTTGCCAAGTGTGGGAATCCTGGTATTTGCTCATTCAACATTTATTGAATGCCTAACGGAGCCAGGCTCTGTGAAGACATGACCCTTCCATCAAGGAACTTTTAATCTAGAGAGAATGGCTGACTTACAAAAACTGTAACAGCAACAGGACAAGTGTTGAGTATACGTAATGTTCTAGGGGAGCACAGAACAATGAGCCTTTTGGTTTGCCATAGGGAGTGAGGGGTACCTTCAAAGTACAGTAGCTTGGAGTCTTCATTAGGATGGCCACAGTGAGGAAGTCATTTCAGGAAGCAGGAAGGAAACACAGAGTCAAGAGGGCATTCAGGGTAGAGCAGACGCATGGGTGGATGCAGGGAATGGCTAGAGACAAGGTGGGTCAAATAGGCAGGGAGTCAGATGGCTGAGACAGGCAATACTGAACAAAGACAGTAGGCTTCATCTCATGGGTGGCGAGAAACTGCTGAAACCTGAGTAACAGAACACAATTAGACGAGTATGCTAGGAAGGCAATGACTGTCCATGTAAAGGCTGGCCTGGCAGATGGTGATGGTGGAGGCCAGAAGATGAACCCAGGAAGACCCTGATGATGGCCTGGGAGGCGTGACAGAGGAGAAAGAAAGGATCGAAACTGACAGTACTTGAAGATCAGGGAAGAGCAGGGGGTGACAGAGACAAAGAAGCTGGAGATGACTTCTTTGATGCAGGTTTGGTGTGACAGAGAAAACAGGGGAACAGCAAGTTTGGGGTGAGGAGAGAGAGGGTGAACTCCATTTGAGATCAGCGGGCTGTCAATGCCTTTGGGTTATACAGTGGGCGCAGTCAACCAGTAAAGGTCTTGGAAGAAAAGTCTGAGCTGGAGAACAAGGTTCCTTGTCAGTAGCTCATGGTGGTTGTCTTAGCCACAGAAGTGGGTGAATCTCTCTGGCAAAGAGGATGGGGTGAGAGCCATGGTAGAGCTCTGGGACCAAGCAGCAGGCTTTCAGGGGGAAGTGCAGGAGAGAATGCCAACAGGTGGGAGGTTTCTGGGACAAAGCACCACCGTGCACGTGCACATCAGTGGGTCCCAGTCTTCATCCTTCAGAAAGCTCCTTCTAGACTTGCTGCAGTCCGCACTGATTTGTCTTCTCCTGGTCATTCTTGATAACAGTGCTACGCCACACCCATCTTGTATATGTTCTATACTTGCTTGCTGGTCTTTACCAGTGGGATCCGGTCTTAAATCATGCTGATTTCTATTTCCTTTATAGAATTCAGATAAATCAGCCACAGGGAGGCTGGGTGGTATGTAGAACACTTCACACAGAAGTGGGGCTCCAGTTGGAACTGGGGCTGCTTTTCTCTAATACATGCTTGCAAAAATGGCTGCAAATTTGAGTCAGATCAACAGACCATGCAGCACGTGACTCACAAACAAGGAAACCCCAGAACAGGGAAGGATGGGAACAATATTGCTGAAGAGCCCAATATTGAACACAGCATGAAGGGCAACAAGAAAGGCATCTCTGGAAGAGAGAAACATGAACAGCCTTGTTCCCATGCAAGGGCTCACGTGGAAAGATCAACTCCCATTCACCACAGCAAGCCAGGCTACTCTCGAAAAAAGCTCTCGCCCTCCAAGATATGACTGCACCCTTGGTCTCTAGGGGGAGAAGACGAAAGCCAGCTGAGGGGTAAGAAAGGTACCCACTCTTCACTACTGAAGTGAAAAGGAAAATGTTCCTTTCAAAAATGAAGAGAAGCTTAGCAGCATCATCAGGGTTACAGAAGCTTGTCTTTATTTCTCGCCAGAGCAGAATCAGCAGCCTAACTCTGCTCCAGCCTCTGTGCAAGAGAGAGCAGGAGCCTTGGTCTCTGGCCTTGCTGGAGCTGGATCCTCCTCAGCGTGCTCCTTGATGCCAGGAAGTGTCCATGGAGGCCTCCAGGGAGGCTCCAGGCTTGTGGGAAGCATATATGGGTCCTGGAAGGTGAAAAATGGCCTATTTTGGAGTAAAATACCCACTTCGACGCATTATATACAAAGAGGTCCTAACCTTCTCCCTGCAGTTTCTGTTAGAGATGATATGTCAAAGTGCTGTTTTAAAGCAGCCTGCTTTGTGTCATTAGCAGTAGCTGTGTCCATATCAAAGGCCGCCCTCTGTGTACCTGCTAGGCCTTAAAGCTTCAGAGGAAGATATCTGCTTGGTAAGGAGTGAAAGTTAAAAGTCTCATCAGGGCTCTCAGACTATCTGAGCAGAGTTAGCACAACTCCTGACCCATGAGCACCCATCCCTGCAGGTCACGTGTTAGCATTTGGAAACGGAAAAAATAAAGCACATTTATTCAATACTGGCCTTCCTTTAAGTTAAATGAATTCAAGCAGGCAGCTAGAAAGTCAATATCAAGAAAATCATGACCAGTTTCAATGGCAGCCATGCTGAAACATGTCCCAGCCGCTCATGGAGCTGTGCCACTCCCACTCCGTCACTCAGACCTCTGTGACTCTTGGAACTGCTGTATTTGCAACCTTTCTTACAGAAGTTTCTGACAGGTTCCTTTTTCTTTTCTTTTTTTTTTTTTTTCCAGATGGAGTTTCGCTCGTTACCCAGGCTGGAGTGCAATGGCGCGATCTCGGCCCACCGCAACCTCCGCCTCCTGGGTTCAGGCAATTCTCCTGCCTCAGCCTCCTCAGTAGCTGGGATTACAGGCACGTGCCACCATGCCCAGCTAATTTTTTGTATTTTCAGTAGAGACGGGGTTTCACCATGTTGACCAGGATGGTCTCGATCTCTTGACCTCGTGATCCACCCGCCTCGGCCTCCCAAAGTGCTGGGATTACAGGTGTGAGCCACCGCGCCCGGCCTAATTTCCTTTTTCTTAAAGAGGATCTCACTTCTCCATAGTTTTACTATTCTCATTCTTTGAGAGGCAGAGGTTCAAAGGTCTACATTTCAAAAACAACTCAAAACACCAAACCAGCTATTTCAGAGTAGACAACCTATTTCCTGTACTATGGAGAGAAAAAGTTCACCTAAGTTTCATCTAAGGAAAGAGTCCTTAGAAAAAGCAAACAACCTATGTTCACAGTCAATGGCCCCTCCACTCTTAATTGCTATTCCATCAAGGTTCCTGGAGCCAATGGTTCCCTTTTCTATTTTTATCATGTCTACATACAAATAATGCATCAGTTTCAATGACTTCCGTATTTGTGTGTTATCATAATGTTATACATCATAAGCATACCCAGTTGGTGTTGATTCATAATGGTGAGGCTCAAGCTCACAGCAACAGAAACAGAGTGCTGCTCTCTAGCCCTCTTCACACAGCCGAGTACAAGAAAGTCACAGAGCTCCTCGCCTCCGAGAAGCCCAAATCTATGGCCTTTTCTACCCAGCTATCTGGAATGAAGTCCCCCAGGTGAAACTGGCTTCAGGTAAGTGTACTATTACGCTGAAACTGTAGGCGAGGAGAGGAAGTCAGGGCTGTTGGCAAGGCTGGGCCAGCCAAGAGCATGGTGCACTGTGGGGCCCAGGCAGGGGCTTGCACACCTCCACTGGAATGTTCCACAGTTCCCACACTCACTGGGCCCCATGCTGCCCGCCCCTCATTCTATTTCTCCTCCTCTATGCCCCTTGCCTTAAATGACACTGTGACTTATCCAGATTTCCGAGGCAGAAACGTGGGCATCATCCTAAATTTCTCCATGTCTATTCAATTGGTTATCAAGCCCTCTCAGCTCTAGTTTGTCAATAACCCCTAATACTCCTTTATCTCTATTCTCACTGCTGCTTGCCTCCATCCCACTTTCTTTTCCCCCTCAATTACTGAAACATCTTCCACCTCTCTGCTGGCCTTCAAATCTGGAATCCCCAGTCCCTTCCTCACTTTGATGTGTCTTCCATTCTGCTTTGAAGGTCATATTTCTAATATATAAACCTAAGCAGGTCATTCTGCTGTAGAGAAGTTCCTTCAACAGCTTTAGGATAAAAGAGAATATCCTTTGCAAGGCCCAGGGTCTGGCTTTTCCCTCTCCAGACCCCCTTTTCCCATGTGCCCTTAACATTCAAGCCATGGGATCCACTTGGTCAAGCTCCCTTGTCACTACGATTTCCTGAATGCTCTTCCCTCTGCATAGAGTGCCTTTCCTTCTCTTACTATTTGGCTGACCCACAGAGCTCTGAGACTCAGCTCTAGGCCTCTCCTTCTCTAGGAACTTTCCTTAACTTACCTCCACTTTGAATGAGGGCCACACATGGTGCCTGCCCTGACCCAGGGCAAGTCTTTAAGAAAGCATGTTTTCACAGCAGGACACTTGCATTAAGTGCCCATTTTTTGCTCATCTGATAGTGATTTGCTTCAGGCAGGAAGAGTTTCTCTCACCCCTGTCTCCCAGAAACTAGTTAGTCCAAAGTTTCTCTCAGCAGGTGCTCAAAAAAGTCAACTGACTTGAATGAGGACAAAAGCAACCTGTGAATCAGTCATTTTCCCCTTCTCTTTCCTCCCATGTAATGCAGCTACATCATTCATCACAGCTGTGGCATTCTGTTAAGTCTTTGGGTGTTGGGTTTATGTACCATCTTTGAAAACATGGTGCTAATGTAAGTGGCAAATGTGCTTCTTCTGCCAACTGAATTGTGTACTTTCTTTCTAGGAGGAAATGATGGGAATGTCTTTTCTCTCTTTCTTGGCCACCTGAAAGCCTTGTATGAGACAAGACGCAACAAAGCACATTCCACTCATGAGTTGCCCAGGGAAAGAATAGCATTACAGTTGAGTACCAACTCACGATCGAGAACCTTTCCCCTGGGATGAGTCACTGTGAAGTTTTTGAAATGAACAAACACAAATGGATGTGGAAAGCAAACCAGCCTCCTTAGTCCGAATAGGTATAACCAGTAGCTTCCACAAGGAAGGGTAAAGGGAAGACATTTCATATTTCAGTTGTTTCCCATTTTTCTTGGGTTAGTTTCAAGTTGAATGGTGGATCTCATTTTTTCTTTAGCTTGAGATATTATTGTGAGACCTCCACCTCAAGAGACATTTAATCTGTACTTCGAAGTCTATTGAAACCATCAGGATGGCCATTTACTAAAGAAGGAAAACCAAAGCACTGTGGGCAGATGTCATTAATCCTTTGAAAGCAGGAGCTGGTCTACGTGGGAGAGAACTTAGTGACAGTCCCTGGCAGGAATGCTAACACCACGACAGGAAGGGGACTTGATCCATGCATGTGAAAAATGAAAAGAGCAAGAACGCTGGGCTTGAGATTTATTCCACACTCTTGACCCAAGAGGTACACTCCTAAGGGGTGATGTGTAGCCAGACCTGGCCAGTCTAGCTAGATGAAAGGAAGGAATGGATGAATACCACAGTGTTTCAGAGAGATATTCACAGCTGTTGGCCAGAAAGAGGAATTCACACTAAATCAAGATCAACTATAGTAGCTTTTCATTCTTTTCCCAAGATGCAAGGTGAGGGCAAAATACATTCCCTATGGATTTAAGAATTCTTCCAAATTCTACCAAGGTTTCTTGTTGTTCTTCTAAACTGGATGGTTAACAATTAGAAAAACAGCATTAGATGACAGTACCCCAAGGTGGACCAGCAAGTACTTTACAACAGCTGACACTCCTGCCAAAGGCCTGGGTCAGAGGAAAGAAAGATTGTGGACCCAAAAGGAACAGCTGGCTCTTTTTCAAAGCACCTCACTTGGTCTTATATCTCATTTCTTTTTATTTTTTATTTTTTTTTTATTTGAGATGGAGTCTCACTCACTGTTACCCAGACTGGAGTGCAGTGGCATGATCATGGCTTACTGCAACCTCTGTCTCCTGGGTTCAAGTAATTCTCCAGCTTCAGCCTCCCAAGTAGCTGAGATTACAGGTGCGCACCACCACACCTGACTAATTTTTATAGTTTTAGTAGAGACTGAGTTTTGCCATGTTGGCCAGGCTGGTCTTGAACTCCTGACCTCAGGTGATCTGCCAGCCTCAGACTCCCAAAGTGTTGGGATTACAGGTGTGAGCTACCACCCCTGGTCATATCTCATTTCTTTAAAAGTGTGAATTATCTTTAAAACTTTAAACCAGCAACCGCTCTTAGATGCAGAGCTCAAATGACAAACCCTTGGGTTATGAGCAGGGCTGCTTCTTGGGTGCACTCCTAGGAAGCCATTTTGAATAATATCTGGTGGTGGAAGAGTCCGCAGCAGTGGCATCTCGCAGCAGGGCTGGGGAGGGACATTTGTATTGAACAAATACTGGCCCGTGACACTTTGGAATGCTAGTGTTTTTGGATGCGGACACCTTTTCTGTCTGACCTGTCAGCTAAACTGCAAATATACTTTTCCCACAAATAGAATCCTTCATCATCTATGTTTCTTCCTTCAAACATTTTTTGCCATTTAACTTGCTAATGACTTTATACTTGGAATCCCAATCCAGTTCTTGGAAGAAGGAAAATTCAATAGGTCAGCAGAAGGGAAATACATCCAGCCATCAAATAGCCTGTTTTCTGGCTACACCCCTTGGGCCTATAAAGAAAATCCAGGATATGAGATCTTGTGCCATTTTTCTGATTGAATAGGCTCTGAGGTGACCATTCTAAAGAAAGGAATCAAATAAGCTTAGATATGGTATATTCCTTAACCTTTGCAGTATTTTGGCTTTTGTCCTAAAATGGGGATAGGGCATTTATTCAAATTTTCTCTCATTTCTCTTTAAACACCTGTTATCTTTATTTCTCACCTCAAAATGGCAGCGCTCAAGGAGCATACCTTTACCTACTTTGGAAGAATGTCAAAAGTGTACATAAGTGCCTTAAAAAAAAAAATGGAAAGAAAGAAAACAAAGTAAAAGGAGGAAGAATAAATGTCCAAAAACCAGAGAGTGGAATCAGCATTCTTCTATGGGCGAGATCTTTATCCTGGTGAATGCCCCTCCTATAGGATCCTCCTTGCCCTTCAAACACAAAGGTCAATGCCTCCTCCCCAGTGACTCATTAGAACAACAGCATAGGCTTTCTTGGAAACTTGCTGTCCGGACATTGAACTTCACTTGGAAAGAAGCTAGTTAAAAGCAATGGCTGTCTCAGCCTCCCTTGGTCCTTCAGCTATTTTGATGCCCATTGCCAGATGCCAAGCCAGGCTTACCTAGAACAGAGTTGAGCCTCACCTGCTATGCATCACCTGGGGCTCAGCTGCTTGACTACATAACCATGTAGCATAAACACAGAAATGGGTTTTGCTAGTGCTCCCAAAGTATGATACAATTCCCTGAAAACTCTGAAATAGAAAAAGGACACACATCCCCTTCATGCCTCAGTGACACATGGTTTTTGCTGCCTGTTATATACCCTTAAAGACCCATTTACAGCACCAGAGGAAAACATCGAGACACATCCCCTCACTCTGGGCCCTCAGCACTGAAACCATCAATGGGATGGAGGTAGGAAAGAGAGGCCTAAACAGGGGGGAGATTCAAGGAATGTGCCAGGGGAGCAGTTTCATGTTAGCCTCATTCCCAGAGTTGACAAGCTCCATTTGCCAGCCTGGTGTGCCCTTATAACCTGCACCTGGGCAATCATGGGCAAGCTTTCTGTCCAGGCTTCCATGAAGGGAGAGGGAGGGGAATCAGTACAGAGCTTCCTATGTCAACACTGATTGTTTACGAGGGGAAGATCAGAAAACAGCAAAACCTCAGGACTATTAATGCCAGCTAAGAGGGTGTTCTCAGAGCCTCCCCTCAGCATGCTAGTGCTTACACCATCTCACATTGTTACTAGTGTGTCTCTCATGCGCATCTTTGCCTAAGGGCTTCCCAGCCCTTATACAACTGGAGTCTAAAAATATAGCATGCACGTATCCTCTTTGTACCTGTCATAAGTAATCTGGAAATCTATCTCCTGATGAATACCTTTAGAAGAGGGTAGGTTCACAAGGCAATGGAGGAATTTATTTATGTTGCACAAAAGGCCTTTATCACCTGTATGCAAATCTGTTATCAGGATTAAAACACTGTTAGAGAGTCACAATGGTATTTTCATGTCCCTTAAATAGATGCAGAGGAAAGGGTTTAAGGGTTTCTATGGATATCAATGAGAAGAGGAGAGAGAAAGGAAGCACCACTGCAATTCTGCATTAAGATATATTTAAAAAGGAAAAAAAATCCTGTGCTTTGTTTTTCTGAGTTATTGACGGGTCCCTGGCCACAGCAACCAGGTGGAAGGCTGCAGCAGCTCAGTAGCTTTTCAAACAGAAGATCCTATCACCGTTAGCTGTGACTCATTTAATTGTCGGCAAGTCACTGCAATGCAAAGAAACAAAAACAGAGAGAGAGAGAGACAGAAAGAGTGTTGACCTCTCTAACTCTGGTTCCTATTTCCCAGATTTTGGCAAGAAGCACTGGAAGGGGAATCTGAGGCCTTTCTGCCATGGTCAACCTGGAGTTCTGGAAGGGACAGGTCAAATGAGTAAGCCTGAGGAAGGGGTGGGCGCCTTCTCTCTTGCTGACTACCTCTCTTTTTTTTTTACCCTCTGGACTCCGATAAAGGGAGGGGCTCTGTCCCCAGCGGTTTCTCATTTAGTCACTCACCTTTCATACCACTACCTTCTTCTTGGAATGTGTTACGAGCAGTGGTCTGATCTTCTAAGTGTTCACTCCCACCACTTCCTGAAGAGGCTACACTGCTTTGTGGAGACAGGGGGGCATGATCGGATGGGAGGCACTGAGGTCCTCTAGCTCGTAAGTCCTCATGAGACATCCATCCATGTCCTAGAGGCTGGTTTGGCACATTCATGGGTGGGGTAAGGGACACAGATCGTTTCAAAGGGCTGTGGTGTGCCTGGCCTGAGAGAACTGGAAAAAAAAAATAAAATGAAATAGGTTATTCCCCCCCCTTTATCCTGGGATGCCAAAGAACCCACAATACCTCTTCACCCTGAGAGATACCACTAACTGTCTTACAACTCCATCCATGGTCACAGCAGGTTGAATACAGGCCTGGCATGGTCGTTTTCTTCAGGTGGTTTAAAGGGATGCTGTCTGTCCCTCTCAGTGGGTTGGGTTTCTCCAAGGAGGGCACACCTATAGTGCCCACACATTGGTCCTTAGCCTTTGTGGGTCTGGATCTGGTTTCGGTTCTAACTCCAGAAATCAGGATTCATAGGAGTGGCCCAAAAATCAGGCAAGGCTTCATAGCCATCTGCCAAAAGCAAAAAGAACCTGTGCTGGACAAGTTAGTTGTTTTTTAAACATAAATTCTGACATCACCCATGTTGTTCAGGAGGACATCTTCAAGGGCAGGCAGGCTGGCCATTGTTTGGGATCTTTGCAGGGCTGAACAAGAAGAAGGTGGACTAGTCTTTCCAACCAGGACTCAGGGAACTATTGCCTCTGAAGGGTGGTACAGCTCAGCAGGGGCCCCAGTACTAATATGACCTCAGGGTCTGTGTACTACAGCTCGCTGAGGGTGAAAGGGCCGCTTCTTCTAGGGCCAATTCTTTCCCTTGGCCTCACAGGTCAATGCCAAACTCTGTATTGCAAACACTTCCAGGTAACAAGGCTTTCATTCAGAAGCCGGTGGGGTCCTCTCAGGAAGCTGGGGATGGTTTTTACCAGCATGTTCAGCCCTCTGCACAGTGGGCAACATCTGCGCAGCCCCCGTCTTTAATTTCTTTTCCAGAAAACTAGGAAAAAGCAACATAACTCATACAACTAGCCAAATTAAATTGAAGTCATTCAAGGGAGGGATTTAACAAAAACCAACACCGAGGGAGCCGACGTTCCCCTTGGTTGGTTTTTCTGGGTGTGTAAAGTGACAACTCTACAAAATAAGCCTATTCATAACGTTCTCTCAGCACCCGTTCCTGACAGGTCCAGTTTATTTTGACTGCTGCTGTACTAACATGGAACTGAGCCACATGCATTTTTAAACATTTTTCAGGGAAGCCATTAAATTCCGTCTCAGGCTCTGTCCCCACCAATGAGGCATTTGCTCTCCCATACTTAGACGACCACTTCTTTGTGGGTGTTAATCTGTGTTTTTCAGTAAGCAGAGGAGACACTTCCATGGTGAGCAGTCCTGCTTTTGGTTATGCTGCGTTTCTGGTGGGGCAGTCCCGACATAAAGGCCTGCACAGATTACTATGTCCCCCGCTTCAAAAGATAAAGACCAGAGTCAAAAGGCTGGATGTTTCCAGAAAGTATGTTTGGGGCAGTAGTGGGCTAGGTAAGGTGCTGCCGGGCAGCTGGCAGTCACCACGCCTGGGAGCCGTGGAGTTCATGCCTCTACGGTCAGTGTTTCCATCTGGTCTTGTGTGGCCAGAAGGACAGCCTTGCATGTGAAGCGGGGACAATCAGAAGGGCTAGAAACTTCTTTAGGAATGAAAAGGGAGGACAAAAGACAGCTGCTGAGTTTAGTATTTGTACCCTGAGAAATTTCTAATTTGGGTACATTCTATCAAAGGCAAAGAAATATAATCTAACTTAAAAAAAAAAGGAAAGGGAATATATTGTTTAAAAAGTATTGACCCTAACAGGCTGAAATGGCTTGCATTGCTACTAAACAGACTAGGGAAGAAAGTATTTTAAAGGGCTCCCTGGAAAATGCATTGCTACCTGGTTGGATCAGAATTAGCAAGAGAAAAAGGCGGGGGAAAGCAGAGAAAAAAAATAAAAAGGAAGCAGCCGCAAAAATGAAGAGAGAAGCCAATAGCAGGAAAAGCCAGACATCCAGAAAATCCATTTCATGCCTGTCTAAGTATTTATATAAAATTGGGCAGACTTGTTTAGAACTGCCGCAAGTGCCGGGACATTCCAGCTTAGACATCTTTGCTTTCTGGTACTTCCGCAACCATTTCAGAATATCTGGTGGATGCTTTGACTGGTGCCTGCCTGGTGAACCCCAAGTGGAAGTGGGGGTTCCTCTGCATAGCCAGGATTAGAGTCAGTCTGAAACCACAGAAACAGGCCTTGCCAAAGAGGGACACACAGCTCAGAGCCAGCGGAACCCTTATGGCCTCTAACCAGCCAGTGGAACCTGGGCTGGTTAGAGGCCACAACTGAACAGGTAACTAATTGATGACCACGGGAGGTTACTGCTAGGATAGTCCTCATCTTTCGTATGGCTGCTGAGAACTATACAGTAGGTACATTGTAGTTTAATTGTATTATGTCATGGAGCCAATTTGCTTCCTTCCATTTATTTATTTTTTTAAATCCGTGCCATCTCCTCCACTGAAGGGCATCCTTGGGGAAGCTGTCAGTTACCCAAGGACTTCACTGGCTAATGAGATTGGAGCTAAATGTTTACCTAACTTAATGGACTTACAGGGATTTATACATAGAAACCTATACCCATTTCTTCACACTTTTCTGAGCTTAACTGAAGTCATAAGAGATATGACATGAACTTGGCCTCTGCTTCTAAGGAAAAATTAATTACACCTGAGGTGCCAGGGTCTTTTCTTGATGACTTTCTATGAAGGCCTCATAGCCTCTATGTCATAACGGATACTCCTTGGTTCCCACAGCTGCCACCAAATTCAGGAATATCTCCCTAGGGGCCAACGTGCTGTGGCAACCAAGCACGATGCCTCACACTAAGCTTCTGATTTGCAGACAGGGCTGTGGGTTTAGAGCCAGGCTGAATGCCACACCTCAATCAAAAGTCATGCTGGGCAAATGCCTCTATTCTCCAAAAAGAACCGAGGCCGGGAGGCAGTACAGGCTTGTCTTGTGGGAAGGGGATGCAAGCAGGTGACAGGTGCCTTGGCAACAGGGCCACTTTGGGATGAAGACACATCTTCAGGTCTAGCAATGGTAACCACAAAGCTGATGTTGGTGCTGCCTCTTGTGCTGGAGCACTTTGTTTGGCAGAGGAAATAATGTCATGGGCAGAAAGAGGCGATAAGAAAATAGGGCACGCAGCTGTGGAGTTGAATAGGGGCCAGTGGCAGAGTAGGAACACTTGTTTCATCCCCAGCCCCTACCCCGTTTTAACTAAGAGATCTCATGTAGAGTGGCGACAGAGAGTAATATGGACATTCGAGCAGAATTCTTTTTCTCCTAGGAGTAGGGCGGGAAGATTAGTAAATACTGACTTCTGAGAAGCTTTTCAGCGTGGTACTAGCTGCCCCAGGGTGTCTCTAGCTAGAGACTTCTAGATGTTCTTGCCTGTGGTCTGCTGGGCAGTAGGCCACAGCTAACGATTCATTCAGACTTCACCTACCCAGAAGTCCTATTCAGATGCTGCTGAATTAAGTATATCTTTTTAAAAGAAATCTCAATGTAGATTAGAAACTGGCAAGTCCAGCAGAACTGAGGGCCTCAATTTATACTGCATTTGCAACTTTCATACTAGTGTGGGTAGAGGGACAGCATATTTCAAGATGAATTCATTATATTGAAAAGCAAACTAAAAATTACTCAGAGTAACAAAATTGTGCCTTTTTGCTCTTAAAATGTAGAAACTGAAATTTAATATTGCATACAGTATGGATCCAAAATTGCTTGCATTTTTAAAAACTTCTATAAAACATTTTAGGTCTGTATATACACATATGTATGCCAGTATGCATGCATGCATATATCATTAGGACATGGTCATTTTTGGAATATTTTTAAATTCAAATGAATCAAAGTAAATAATAAGTGTGAAGTAAATCTCGTTGAAATATGGACACAGCAGCTAGAAGTCATCTTGCTACAGCAGTCAGGCAGTGCAAGGGGAGTACAGAGGTTCTTATCCTCTTGCTATCAACTTGGTCATGCTGTCAGGACCAGTCAGCTTTTCTGACCTCATCTAGCTTTATGATTTTCATCTCCTAGCATCTTTAATGAGACCCCTTTCAGCACCTTTTAAGGGAAAAATATGATACCTGGCTCTGGGTTCTGTTCATTTAAGTATTTTCTTTAAATCCTGGGATTCAGATTTCTTTCCCATTTCCTTTGACCAACTTTGACTCCATCTTGATTTTGTTTATTGAAATAAGAGTCAGGAAAAGATGTTTCCGACTATTTAGTACTGCTTAAGGAAAATTAACTGTATCTACCTTTTTCTGCCTTCTAATCTGAGAAATAATGGAGTTTATGGATGGAAGAAAGTTTGGGATAGTGGCCCAAGTATCTCCTTGGTTCATTGTTAGGTTAAATACATACTCACTGTCAAGGAGAAAAGTGATCCACACAAGCAAATAGTTTAGATAACTGAAGCTTCAGTCTTACACCAAAGCTTTATCCGAACAAACTTGAACAAAGATCTGTCAAAGACACATTGTGTATTTCTCTGCTCTCCTTAAATTGACAAGTGGAATGCAATTTATGCTTTAAACATTATATAAAGCATAATTTTTACTAATTTATAATAAATTAAATGATTTTAAAATTATTTAAAGCATGCTTTAAAAATGTTATGAACATATATTCCTAACATTTTAGGACTGGAAGCCTCCTGAAAGAATTCAGTGATGCCTAATCTGGGAGCTGTGGGTCCCTGGGTAGTAGAAAGGCCCCAAAATCCCTCCGTATACCAGGCCTTGTTAGTGCATGAACTGCTATGTCACGGATGACTTTTCTACGTATAGAGAGGGTATTCAAATTAATACAACATAAATTAATATAAATTAAACCTATGCTGAGTACCTGGGCCTTTGGTCTTTTTTTAAAAAAATTAGCAGATTTGAAATACAATTGTGGTTTTAATGGGGACCCCGATTTTTAAATATTAGTTATTAACTTATACAGTTCACATGTACTATTGGTCTAGCACACTCATTTGACAGAGGTGATCTGTTGCTTTATGCCGTCTTCATTGAGTTAGGCTTCAATGGGCAGTCTGGGTAGCCTCAGGAACTTGTGTGCTGTATACCTTCAACTGTTCAACTATCTCCTCAAATTCAAGCCAACCATTACTTCTCTCTGCTGCATTATGTGTTTCCAACTATTTCCAGGCTTAGCATTTTGTTTTCGAGTCCAGAGTCTAGACTGCTGAAGCTGTTAGAAATTTGGCTTCCTTTTGAATATGGGTATTCAATATTCCTACATTACTAATATTCTCCATACCAAACCAAATTCCCTGGGTTCTCAACCCAAGTTGGGCTCTGTGCTCTCACCATGCCCTGTGAGTCCAGCCACAGAGAGATGATCTGCAACTTTAATCCTTTTTCCTTCTAAGTTAGTCTCTCTTCATTTTTAATTCAAGAAGCTGCCTTTCTCATAGAAAAACATATGCTTCATTACATTTTCAAATTTCTAGATGCTCACATGATAGAATTCAATCCAAACAGCTAGCACAAGTAAACCTTATAAAAATAAGTCGTTCCAATTTAGGGGTTTTAAAAGGTCGAATGCGGAGACCAAGTATTTGCATATTATTTTAAGATATCTTAGAATATTCCTCCTGAATTAAGAGGTCCTGCCCAATTCTCTATGACTCAGGTAATGTATCCTGTGTGTCTACATACCTAGGACAAAACAGGGCAGAATCTTACTTCTATGTTGCTAATTTTACTTATCTGTTACTTTAACAATATTTTCTAGACTCATTCCCAAAAGAAATTTAGAAGTATCAGTAGAACCTTTGCTGAAAACAAAAATCTGAGAGTTCATAGCATATAATTCTTAAGTTTTGTTGCTGGAGATGGTTTGATACTTATCAAGTTTAAAGAGGAAAAAGTGCAGCCCACTGCTAGCTACAAAAAGGTGATTGTTTCAAAGGAATTGGGTGGGGGTGGGTGTTTCTGTTCATTCCATTAGGTTTCAGACTGCTTCTCAGTGATATTTCAGGTTCCATCCCACAATTTTTTTCTGATAATATCAGTTTCAGGGCATCTAAGAACTACTAAAGGCTTTCAATTTTCAAAGAACATTCAGCTAACACCACTTGTATAAATAATTTTGCTTAAAAAAAGGCAACATTTTGAGCAAGACTCAATGGTGAAATGACATTAGACCCTGGATTCCTCTTCTTTAGTTGGTTTTGTGGTGTCACAACCAGTAATCTGAAGCCCTGTGGTGGGAATCTTTGGAGAAGAAAAGATTAATAGTACTTCAAGGATACATTTTGAAACATACAAAACCAGAGTATTTGATCAGTGACATCATGCAAAAAACGAAAACAAAAACAAAAAAACCCCACCAGATTTGTGTAAGTGGAGTAGAAGGGAGAGGAAGAGAGGGGAATATTAATCACTAAGGTTAAAATTAACATGCTCTGTCATCACTGCTTCAGGGAATAGATTAAAAGCCAATCTGAAAGGTTAAAAGCCTCAACTCTGCATGCTTGCTCTCCGCTTCTCAAACAAGGGTTTGAAAAACCAGTGCTTAGAACATCTGAACACCAGAAGAAGATTCCCCTAAACAGGCTTGGGACTCCACCTCATTCTAGGGGAAGAAGAGAGAACATGCTACAAAGCAAAGATGTGGTTTGTGGATGGGATGCTCCTGACAAGCCCAAGGAGGAAGCCACACACTTTCTGTAGAAAGAAAGTGTATACTTGCCTATACAAACCAAAGCAAACCAAACCAAACCAAACCAAACCAAAAGGAGACTCTAGAAGAAGAAAAAGCTGCAAAGGACATCACAACAGGGATGATAAATACACACAGCGAGCTTTGTCTTTCCCCCATGATGTCTCGTTTTCATATAGCACTGAAATGAAAGCATTCTGATGCAGGGAAAAGCATCTGGGGAGGCCTTCCCAGTACCGTGAGTCCTTGTCACTGGTGTCAGCTCTCACTGCTCTGCAGATGCCTCAGTCTTTGGGCAGAACAAAGATGTATGTTTCTGCCTTCACATCATCACTTAAATATTTGAGCTTTTAAGAAATAAATTAGAATGTTTCTGGCAGACTTTTATTACTGGATTAATCTTTGGTACATTTCATTTGTCCTCTTTTGACAGCTTCTATAATGGCAAAACTGGGTGTCCTCCAGTAGAAAATCTATTTTAGATAATAGCTGTTTGACTTTACATTGTCATTATTTATGAAATACCTTAGACAAGAAGCCAATATGTATATACTTTAAACAGAAATCAGTAAATTTCATCCACACTTAACTTCAAATCAAGCAATCCTAAAAGGACACTATCCCAATCCTTTCATTCCATCCTATCAAAACCAATGACAACTTTCATCAACGACAAAAGTAATTTCACACCTTTGAAGCAGATGTTAGGCTAATTCAAGAAATGACGGGATCAACCCAGGTATTTTGAAGTCTCCTTTATACTGGGTTAACTTCTACTTTCCTGTATTGTTTCTTTTTGTATCTACAGTTATACTAAACCCTTAGGTTTATCCATGAATTTCTATCCACATAGAATAAAGAGATTTCGAGAAATGAGTTTAGACAGAACTGTAGAATTTTATTTATTTATTTCACCAAGTAGGGAAAATAACGGAGTTAAGCAAGTGCCCAGGGGTGAATTTAAGCAGATATTTCCTTTTTAATGTTCTGACCTATCTGTAAAAATTCTCTGGTCACTGTGTGTAGAGAAACTCAGGAAGCTACATGTTCAATGACAAAACCTTGCCACCTGCCCTTTTCTCAAAAGGTAACTCTCAAATTTTAAGTGTTGTTTCATCAGCTCACATGCCTATGCAGAAGGTGCTTCTGAGGTTTATGCAATACAGCATCCATCCTGCACTTAACAACACCTAGGCTGCTACTGAGTGTGGGAACCAGCAAGACCATCCAAGTTTGGAACTTCAAATAGCCAGGATTTCACGATTGAGCCACCAAGACCCTTTCAAAGCATCAGTCCCAAGGGGAGGGCCAGAGTTGCTAAACAAATCATCAGGGTGTCCTTTAATATTGTGTTACTACCAGCACATGTCAAGAAGGGCAGTGACTCCATTGCTTCAATGGGGCTACCAAAGGATATTTTAAAACCGTGTCTACTAACTCCTGTCTTGAGCTGAACTACAGGCCGGGTCTTCCTTCACTACTGCTGAAGCTTAAAGGCTCCCAGATGACATGGAACAGTGGCTCTCACCGAGCAGGCAATGACAGGCATCGTTAGATGCCTAAATCCTACAGCCAACAGGGCCGTGACTCAGCAGCCACATGCATGACCAGGATTTCTCTGAGTATGAAACCCTAAACTCTGCCTTGATCAAACAGCCTTTTTTCTTTTCTTTCTAGATTTAGGAGAAGGGCTATAAATAATTAGCAATGTATTATGTAGCCCTGACTCATTCTTAACTTAGCTCCTTGATAAAAGAAGGAGACAGGGAGATTCTCAGCATGGCAGCTAGCAGGGCAATTTACTGATTAGGGAATTGGTTCTTGTTTTCATTAAAGCATTCAATCTACATGTCAAATGCAACAATGCACATAAATGACCATTCAAAAAAAAAAACAACACACGATTTGAGCTTACACTACTAATTAGATGATTTTTTTGTTGTTGTTGTTAATTAGGAGAAATTGGATGGTTTAGTCTTTCCTGGCTTCTTAATTACATTTGATTGAACCGCCATGTGATTCAGACAAGCTCTTGAGGCTCCACTACACCCCAATTCCCACTTTCTCTGCACCTTCAGCTGCTTACCAAATTTTAAACTGTCACAACCTTACCCTGTGGGTGTTGGAACATGGTGAGATTGGAACTGTGTTTGTAAAATTGATTTACTGTGGTCTGTAATTACACATAACGATTTGAATTTTTGACTTGGCACTGCATTTTTCATTTAAACCGTACGGTTCTCCTCTGCCCCAGAGAAACAACGTTTACGTAATTGCTCTCAACTCATCTACTTGGGGTATTATAAATCAGTCGTGCAATAAAAGACTTTCAGAGACACGGCAAGCTCGAGGTTCCTGGCATAATTCAGCACTCAGGACTGTTCCAGCTTAAGGACAGGAACTGAACAGCATTCATTTCTTATTGGCTATGAAATGGAGAGGGTTGTCTGGAGCTACAGACCACGGCAGCAAAGAGAACAGGCTGTGAGGGCAATCAGGAGGGCTGGGCTGAGCCCAGAGACCAGCTCAGGTCCAGAAGCTAGGTTTCCTTTGCTCCTTTTCCTGCTGGTTCCCCATCACCTGTTATACAAACAGGCCGTGCGTGCGTGCGTGCGTGCGTGTGTGTGTGTGTGTGTGTGTATCTACATGTCTATGTACCACTGACCCTCATTATTCATGGATTCTATCTTTGTGAACTCATCTCTTGCCAAAATTCATTTGGAGTCAATCCTTGTAGCCTTTCCATGGTCATACGCAGACACAAATAGAGCAGTCGAAAATTCAAGTCTCCCCACGCACTTGCTCCCAGCTGAGGTGGAGGAAAGTGAAGTGCTGCTTTCTTGTTTCAGCTCTCTACTATAAACAAGGGTCCTTTCTATGGTCTATTTAGTGCCATACTTTTCACGTTGTTGTGTTTTCTGTTGACAATTTCACAGTTTAAAATGGCCCCAAAGCATGGTGCTGCAGGGCTGCCTAGTGTTCGCAAGAGCAAGAAAAAGCGGCTGTTGGGGCCGGGCGTGGTGGCTCACACCTGTCATCCCAGCACTTTGGGAGGCCAAGGCGGGTGGACCACTTGAGATCAAGAGTCTGGCTAACAGGGTGAAACCCCATCTCTACTAAAAATACAAAAATTAGCCAGGCGTGGTATTGCACACCTGTAAACCCAGCTACTTGGGAGGCTGAGGCAGGAGAATTGCTTGAGCCCAGGAGACAGAGGTTGCAGTGAGCCAAGATTGTGCCACTGCACTCTAGCCTGTGTGACAGAGTGAGACTCCATCACAAAAAAAAAAAAAAAAAGGAAAAAAAGGCTGTTGTGATAAGCTTCATTTAGGTATGAATTATGTTCTTGGTTGGGAGTTCAACCTTAACTAATCAATAATATATATTAAATAAACTATCTTTAAACAGAAACACACATAAAACAACATTATATACTGATAAGGTGACAAAAATGTTGCGACCACAGGCTTGAAGGAACCCACCCCTGTATTTCCCTTAGGATCAATCATTCAGTATCCAATAATCCAGTGTTCACAGCAGCTTTATAGAATGCAATTACCCTGAATGAGTAAAATACTATCTGTACACATTAATATAAACTCTTCACTCCACCTTCCATCTTGTGACTCACATTTTTCTCCTACGCCATGGTTCTCAACCTTGGCTGCACATCTGACGTCCTTTGAGCCTTTTTTAAAAGCCCCTGATGCCTAGGCCCCATTCCAGACTAAGTCACTGAGAATCCCTGCAGCAGGGTCAGAGCATTTATACTTTTAGAGGCGCCTTGGTGGCTTTAATGGATAGCCAGGGTCAAGAGTCACTGCACTGGGCTGTCTTCCTGCCTAAGTACTTTCCCCAAAACTTTGTCCCGCATCTTGGACAGTCCAAACCTCCCCAGATTGGCTGTTGCTTCTGCCTGGTCTTAATAAGATGCCTCAAAAGAATGGGCATCTTGTTTTCTTTTCCTGGGGCTTTTAAAAGACAAAA
Organism: Sapajus apella; assembly: GCF_009761245.1. Classification (NCBI taxonomy): domain Eukaryota; kingdom Metazoa; phylum Chordata; class Mammalia; order Primates; family Cebidae; genus Sapajus; species Sapajus apella. Next base: position 4,937,276 of record NW_022437014.1, on the reverse strand, counting down.
TTCATATCATCACTTTCCCCATCAATGATTATCTTATTTGCTTTGGGTTCCCATGCAAAATTCTGCTCAGTTTCTTTAGCTCAGGGTTTATCACTCCTGCCCTGCCCTCCAGATAAAGTAAATGATATTTTGGAACCAGAGTTCCAATCCAAATGATACCTGGCAGGAATTCCTAAAGACTCCCTAGACAAATATTTTGACTCCTGGGCAATGGTGCTTGCCTCTTGTGGTGGTCATTTTCACCCTTGTAAGCAGGAAAGAGAGGGTCAGGGGTCAGCCTCAGGCCCCGTATGCATGTGAATCAGCTGCAGAAAGCTCCAGGCACATTTTTTCTTAGTCTGGAAATTCAGCTGGTGAGAGCATAACCAATTCACAAACAGTAAAAAATTGCATTCTATATCCATGGGCCAGTAGCCTTGGCATCGCCTGGGATCGTGTTAGAAGGGCTGACTCTTGGGCCTCACCCCAGACCTCCTGAACCAAGATCTGCATTTTAACAAGATCCCAGAAGATTTATGTGTACATTCAAGGTTAAGATACACTAACTACATACCCAGCTCTTGCTGGCTGGTACTTGTTCTGTTAATGTTGGTGTAATCATCAATCAAAACAGAAACAGATTGCTGAAGGGAGAAGAATTTGGGATTTGAGTTGGAAGTCATGTGACCCTTCTGTACTTGTGTATTTAAGGTTTTCCTCAGCAGATAATAAAGGCTACATTATGTGATTATTGCAAAAGAATCTAATCATTTAATGCGCATTAAAATGTTTCGCACATTGTAAAGTGTTCGAGAAATATTAGTTGTGAGCTGTTAGAGTAAGAATAACTTGGTATAAACCAAAGCTGCTAATGGAAAAATCATCTCAAAGTACTAATCTAATGACATGCAGGCAGCATTTTCAGCCTATTACATGTGGCATGAAAAAAAAATGTGTCTGATTACTTGATAGTGTTTCTCAGATTTACAAGAGGTAAATTTTCCATCATGATCTGTCATATTGAAGAGAAAGTTCACCTTGCTCTTTCAAAATCTTTGCCTATACTGACAAACTTCTCTCTGCTTTTCCTGGTAAGACTCTTTTTCCTTTGATGCAACTTGGTTTCTCCTTTCCTCTCACACATGTTAAGTGTTCACATTTCTGTGTATTTTATGGTGGGCCAGGGGATGTGAATCACCTCTTTTTCCACTGAATTTCAGTGCCCAGAACTCCTCATGAGAGCCTGTCTTTGTCCTGACATTTGTAAGCAATACAGATTGACTGATATCCTTGTTAAAGATTCTAAGTACCTCCATTATATTAAGAAATTCAGGCCGAGAACCTATTACGTGGCTGGGTGACATTAGGTTCCTCATATGCAAAGCAAGAGGTTGGAGCAGATGAATTCATTCATTCATCAGATATTTGTGGAGCGCTCACTATGTGACATGCCCTAAAAGCTGAGGGTGCAATGTTGAAAAAGGCATTACAGCCCAGTGGAGAGTCTCTCAGCCCCTCCCAGAGCCAGTATCCTGCGATGCTGTTCGCCTCTTCATGCAGTGCGGTTCTCTCTCACACCCCAGCTCATTTGGATGAGGTATTATTGTCCCCACATTATTCCTCCATATTTTAAAGTCTTCCTTATGATGTCAGTAGAATAGCCAGCCAGGGTGTCAGGGTAAAGGATCCAGCTGTTCACAGGGCTGGGTCCTGGAGAAGGGAATGCACCAAATTATACCACCCTCCCTTTTCCCAGCTCTCCTAATGCTTGTGTTTTTCCTGCGTATTTCAGCTCTCATGGATGGGAGACTGAATGAATCAACTCTCTTTTTGCTGTTTCTTCCTTACCTGCCCTGGGTTGGAAATATTGTACTGCCATTTCCCCAAATGCAACCCCATGATCCACCCTTGAAGCCCACTGTTTCCAGTACTTTGTCCTCCAAAGAAGAGGCCACAGGAGAGTGCACACAATAGTATCAGCTACCATTTGCCACTGCTGACTATGTATCAGCTACTTGGCTAAATGTGTACACATGTTGTTCCATTCAATCCTCATTTAATACTGTCTGAAGCAGACCCTATCATTACCCTCTCCCCACCCCCATTTCACAGACAGCAAGCTGAGGTGCAGAGAAGACAACTGACTTGTCGAAGCTCAGACAGCTGAGCAGTGGAAAGAGCCAGAGCTAAAATCAAAGGTTCTCCCACTTATAAGCCTGTGTTCTTAGCCTAACACCATGCTGCTTCTCATGGCAGAAAGAACTCTGGGCTTAGCTATTGACACTGACTCTGAACAATCAATATTCAAAACCCTGAACAAGTACACTAGCGTTTCAGGGCCTCACTATGCTCATCTGGGAAACAGTTACAATAATGGTAAAACCTATTCCACCTACCTCCCAGAGTTGCTGTGGGTATCCTATGAATGGATGCCTTTTGCCTTATTCCTTCCTTCCATCCATTCATCCATCATCCATCCATCCATCCATCCATCCATCCAATATTTGCTGAGCATCCGCCTGGTGTTGGGCATATGCTAAGCACTAGGAAGGATAATGATGAAGGCCAACTAAGATGATGTATGGAAAGATGATTTTTGAAATGAAAAAATGCTAGTTGTTATCTTCTCAGAGAGTTAAGCTAACCTCATTTATTCACTCATGCAACGAACAGTGAGCATCTCTCTGCATCGGTACAGTACTAGTCACTAGGGATACTGATGCCAAAAAGAGTATTCAAAAAAACAAGGCTGCACAGATGCAAACAGTATTTTCTATCATTTATTAAGCCATCACCTTCTATCATTCAGAAACACGCAGCGGCTAGGAGCCGCGAGGCGGTGTTAATATTCTAAGTAACACTTTCCATGAAGGTGAAGAATTGCTGAAGGATGTAAGAATTTTAGGTGATTTCAATTTCAATTAATTTGCAACAGTATCTCTAGGACCAATGAGAGTTTTTGAGGAGGTTGGTAATGCACCAGGACCAAGATGCCTCTCTGAATCCTCCATTTTAGAGGAACGGTATCAGGGGAACTATATGAAAGTAAAAAAAATAACTATTCTTGCTTCTGTGGTAAACACATTGTTTCTCTGTCTGCAAGTTGGCTATTCCATGCAATCATTTACAATTCATGGCTCTGAGTAGCATAAAGATTCCCTATAACTAAATTAGAAATCACCTGCTCAAACACATGGAAAGCACCTCTTTTTCATTTGGACTTTCCCCAAATGGTGCACAAAGCTTATGATTTTGCTCTTCTGCGGGTGTTCTGAGGCAGGGATAGGCAAGCATCTATACAAAAAATCAAACCAGCATCTTTTTACTTCAAATTAAATGCTGGAGGAGCAGCAGACCTAAGAGAAACACCTAGATGGTTATTTTTTTTTCTTTAAAAATATAAGATAACCATAATGTCACTCTGAACGAAAAGCTGTGTTTCAAGAATGGTTCTCCCAGAAATGAACACTGACTCACCAGGTGCCAGATGGGGTCGGTATAGAGCTTTTCAATCCTGAGTCAGGCTCTCGAGGTAATTGGCAGAGAGCAATGCCAACATTTTATTGAAAATAGATGTTGTTGCTATTGTTTATGTGTCCAATAGAGTTGGTCCTGAGGGAGTTTAAATGATGGGGCTACATTTCGTGATCTCTTCCTCCAAGAACATTATTTTCAGAAGACTGGAAGTTATCGGTAACATTGCAATTTGTCTCCCTCATTTATTTACTCCTGAATTAACTCAAAATCCCTGAACTTTAAAGCAGGAAGAAACAGTAAATATATGATTGGATGAGTATCACCTAATCCACTTCCCTTGCAAATTGTATCAGTTAAGGAATCAAAGACCTAGAGAGATACGGGAATTGCCCAAGGTCACTCCACAAAGTTGATGTTGAAGTAAAGACTTACAACCCTCATGTTTTTTGGTCTTCATCTTTCATATCACATCAATGGTCATTCGTTTTCATATTGATATCTTTGACAAAGAAGAGCAAAAAAGAAAAATAAAGTCTGTGATCTAATGCAGATAATTTCTCATTTAACATCAGCATTGCAGGACCCAAATGTTGAGGCCTAAAGACGTGTACAAGTTAAACAGCAAAAGCACAGCAGGAAGTAGGATATCAAATAAATAACTGTCTGCCATGGGGGTTGTTCCGGAAACAGACCTGTCCTATCTTCACTCTGGGCTGGGATTTTCCGGGTCCGAGCACTCTGAACACCTATCCTTCTCATATTAGCTGTCCACCACCCGAGACATATTATGAGATCTTCTCATTTTTGCCTAACTAGTCAGAGGGACTACTGTCATTGATGTCAAGTATTGTCTGTGGACTGGAAAAAGCACCATCTTCTTCAGCCAATGAAAGACTTATTTCTTTCAGCCAATGAAAGACTTTATTTCTTCTTCAGCCAATGAAAGTCACCATGAAAGACTTATTTCTCCGTTAATCTTTTAATCCATTTGGGTTGTATTTCTTTAATTGTGTGATTTTTATTATGAAAATACATTTATGCAGAGGTTTACAACTGGGATATTTATATGTAGACTGCTAGAAGTCATCATTTATCTACCAAATTCTATAATAAACTGTCCAATTTGTCATTTAAAAAGACTGGGCATTCTCACAAGGATGTCACTATTTCTAAGACCTAGGCCCTAGAAATGGTTATTTATTATTTGCTGGCACTTTAGAACTAAGCAGAACAGTAGCATCTCTTATTTTCGAGCCTGAAAAAAACTTCGGGATCATTTAATTAATCTTTCTGTTCTCTCCAGCCTAGTTTCTGAACAAGTCAATGGAAACAGAGAAGGAAAGTGACGGGCTGAAGATACCACTGACAATGAGAAGAACTGACCTTTACCTCTAGCCTCTTTGCATGTGGCAACATGATCTTCAGGCCTCCCCTTACCTTCCAAATGCGAAACAGGCAACGTCCCACTGATAATGAGAGTTATGGTGGGAAGATCACTATCAGGAACAGTAGAGGAAGCCCTTGAGGGATAAAGGCATTGCAGACACTCCCCATTAAAGATTTCTATTTAAGAGAGACAGATTTGTCCCCATTTAAAATCAATGGCTCTGAAAAGCAAAAAGTTTGGTTTCATTATCTAATCCTCAAAATTGAAATAATTATGGATAAGATGGTTATTATTTATTGGGGTGTAGGCACTATACAAAGAGATTTAAATACATGTCATTCATTGATGTGTGCATTCACTCATTTATTCATTCAACAAGCATTTATTGGACATCTACAATATGCCAGCCAGAGTTTTAGACAATGGAATACTGCGGAGAACAAGACCAAGGTTCCTGACCTCTCAGAATTTATATTCTAGTGGGGGAGGTAGATAATAAACCAGTAGACAATTAAAAGAGACTGCCAATTTATGCAAATGTTATCTCTGTTCCTTCTGAAAACTCACAAAAATGACAACAAAGGCACAAACCCATGAAGACAAAGAATGCAGGGGAGAAGATGACAGGAAATGATGAGGCTATCAGCAGACCACTTGAAGCCAACAAAATGTTGTAAGCTGGAAGACAGAGGACATGAGGGAACTGACTGAGAAGACCCGAGAAAGGTGAGGTACATGCCCACAGCAAGGGAAAGCACGACAGTTTATGTGGTAGAACTTCTAAGAAGCTCAGGCCTTGGAGAGCAGGCACCTCTGAAGGCAGGGGTGCTGGGAGGAGCTGTAAATCGGTTATTTGGGGAAGCTGGTGCTAAGCCATTCACAGACAACCTGTTTTTGCATTGGGTTTCATGGGCAGAAAAAAACGAAAATAGTTTTGTTAGAATTTATGTTTAAGGTACAGAGAGACCCTCAGATTCTGCCTTCCATTCCGCTCAGCATGGCAACTGTCAACTTAGCACCTTACTCCTGACAGCTCCTAGGACCCTCACAGCAAGGATTATATCCCCCAGGAGGAAGCTGGTAATGGGTTTCTTTCATGATAATGGACTAGTCCATGAGAAAAGAATTGCAGATAGTGATATATGTAAGTTCCACAAAAACAGCCAGGTTAGGCTCCTATCTGATCTCCTGATCTCCCTGTGGTAAAATCTACACACATACAAGGTTCTAGTCCCTTCCTCTTAAATAAAAAGAAAGCCAGGAATTAACAGATAACTGAGGAATGCTTCTCATTTGAGACAGAGTCCAAAACAAACAGGAGACATAAAACTCCAAGAAAAACAGGCAATATTGGGAGCAGAAGAGAACTCCAAAAATCAAATGTGATATCTTCAGAGACATCCGAAAAGATATGGCATCCATGAAACAAGAACAGAATGCAATACAAAAAGGCACCTTAAAAAGAAAAAAAGAACTCCTGGAATTCGAAAATATGATAGCAGAGATTTAAAATTACATAGTATGTTTGAAAGATCAAGTTATATGAATCACCCAGAGAGAACAGAAAGATTAAAAGTAGAACAAAATAAACAGGAGAAGAAACATTAAGGATATTAGAAGAGCAACAGAGAAGAGCTATTATCTAGTTTGAAATTCTGTAAAGAGTGAGGAAGAAAATAAATGAGAGGAAATTATTTTTAAAATTCAAGAAAATTTTCTGGAGCTGAAGAAGCAAAGATTTTAGACTAAGAGAGCTAGACTGAGCGTAACTGACACAGATGGGAGTAGGAGAATAGGAGGATGTCTTCAAGAACAAGATTATATGTAGACCCAGAGAGGACTTTCACAACCACTTATGGGTGGCACTTACACACCTTTTTAATTTTATGAAATTAAGGCCAAGAGAGGTTAAGGTATTTCTCTAAGGACACACAGCTAGTAATCAGTGGAGCTTGGACTCAAACCCAGGTCAGTCTCACTCCAACATATGTGCTCTGAATCACAACTTGATATTGCCCAAGACCTTTCTGGACTCTAATTCTGCCATTCAGTAAACTACAACCCTGCCAGATCTGTGCCATCAACACATGTTCTGAATGAAATAGAGTGTCACAAAGAAGGGGATGTCGAGAAATAAGAGGTTGTTTGTCCTAATTCTCCCCTTCAATCCTAAAAACCAGTCCACCTCCATCGCTAGATTTGGGAGTTGTGGATCAGAGCTGGAACAATTTGGGAAAGTCAGACTCAACTTTAAATGATAGGACTTGAGGAAAAGCAGGCTTCTTCAGCACCAAAGGAAGCCTTCAAGTCTACTCTGTCATGGGTTTAGGGCTATGATTCCCAATGGGACCCTCATGACCATCTTGGACCCGTTTGAGGTAGAGTTCCTCGCAGAGTTCCAATTGTGTAGACTTGGCCAGTGGGAGTCTTTAAGTTGAAGATAAACCTGGGTGTCAAGCAGTTTCCTCTAGAGTTCTGACAGCTCAACTAAAGCGCCATTCAAATTCTTGTCAGTCTGAAGGATTCCAAGAGGCTGAGTCTAAGCTGACTGTTCTAAAAGAGGGAAAGGGAATAGGGAAAAGTGTTCCGTTGAACATTTCTTTCCCCAAATCAGGATTCTTTTCTTTTCTTTTTTTCGAGATGCAGTTTCACTCTGTCACCCAGGCTATAGTGCAATGGTGCCATCTTGGCTCACTGCAACCTCCGTCTCCCGAGTTCAAGCAATTCTCCTGCCTCATCCTCCCAAGTAGCTGGGATTATAGGCGCCCGCCACATGCCCAGCTAGTTTTGGTAGTTTTAGTAGAGATGGGGTTTCACCATGTTGGCCAGGCTGGTCTCGAACTTCTGACCTCAGGTGATCTGCCCACCTTGGCTTTCCAAAGTGTTGGGATTACAGGCGTGAGCTACCGCGCCCAGCCCAAAGTCAGGATTCTTAAGGGAATTCTCCAGTACATGCTTCATTTCTCTCAGTCTATGTCATTTAGGGTGGCAGAATGGTCTCACAGGCTTAGCATCTCTGGAAGTAAACCATTCACCCAATATGATGTAGTGGAGTTAGGAAAAAAAAACCAAAAAACAAAAACAAAAAACAAACTAGCCTGCAGGCAAAAGCAATCTCCTGGGTCAAAGAGTTTCAGCAAGCCTTTTACTGAGAGTCACACTATTTTAAGAGTCCAATTCCTTTTTTTTTTTTTTTTTTTTTTTGAGACGGAGTTTCACTCACGTTACCCAGGCTGGAGTGCAATGGCGCGATCTCGGCTCACCGCAACCTAAGAGTCCAATTCTTAAGTGTATAAAGCTTCTTGCTCCTAAGCCATTGCAGGAGCGGCCAAAACACAAAGCCCTGGTTAAGGAGAAGAACATACCCTTTTTCTTTCTTGGCTGCTTTGTGGCTATTCTTCCAGTGGTGAAGCCTCAAGAAGTAAACATGAAATCCTTTCCTTGCTCTGTTCTTTAAGAAGAAGCATTGATTCCTGTGTTGACCTTTCTAAAAAGTTTGTTTATGCAACTTCAAAAGAATGGAAGGCAGCTCACATGCAGACATGAATGGGGAGATGGTCACGAGCGTGACCCCAGCTCTATCCCAGTTGAGTGCTTAAAGAGCTTTTCTCTGGGCAACTGCTTCTCTAGCACCCCATAATTAGCCTGGTCTCTGAACTGCATATAGATTGAGTGGCTGGGGGAAGAGGAGAAAGAGGATAGCTCTGGAAGCAATAAAAATTATGCAGCTGTCTCTAGCAAGAGAAAGACAGAGAGAGGGGAAGAGAGAGAGAGAATCACCAACAGAAAACCGGGAAAGAACTGTGACCACACAGCTTTAAATTCTTTTTCATAAATCTCATAGATTGAGCAAAAAAATCTTCAAGCAATGCATTTGCTTTCAAGACATCTCCTTTGTCCGAGTATTGACAATACTCATTCCTGAACAACAGTGAGGCCTGCAAAGATGCTTACCTTGACTTTAGGATCTGCAGCTCAGATCCACTTTCGGGACTGCCTAGCCCCAATCACATAGTCAGTCCCATACCCAAAGTAGGGATGCTCTTGGGCATCAAGGACTCTCAGACTTTGAAGTTTAGCACACAATGTTTTGAGATTCCGAGATTTCAGGTGAATTTGGAGCTACATTGCCGAAAGTCAATAAATACATAAACATGGTCATTTTTACCCAGAGATGCCATTATGGACTTTTAGATTAATACTTGTATGTAACATTGAGTTGGGCTATTAACATTATGCTGCTAAATGTAGCAGAATTAATAACTACATTGTAGGCACAAAATACTTTCTTTTTTTTTTTTTTTTTTTTTTTTGAGACCAGGTCTTGCTCTGTAGCCCAGGATGGAGTGCAGTGCTACAATCACAGCTCATTGCAGCTCAAATTCCTGGGCTCAAGCAGTCCTCCTGCCTCAATCTCCCTAGTAGCTGGGACCACAGGTGTAAGCCACCACACCTGGCTAATTTTTTTTTTTTTTGAGATGGCATCTTGCTCTGTTGCCAGGCTGGAGTGCAGTGGCGTGATTTCGGCTCACTGCAACCTCCACCTCCCAGGTTCAAGCGATTCTCCTGCCTCAGTCTCCCAAGTAGCTGGGACCGCGGGCACATGCCACCACACCCGGCTAATTTTTGTATTTTTAGTAGAGACGGGGTTTCACTATGTTGGCTAAGATAGTCTCCATCTTCTGACATCATGATCTGCCTGTCTCAGCCTCCCAAAGTGCTGGGATTACAGGCATAAGCCACCGTGCCCAGCCATACCTGGCTAATTTTTAATTTTTTTGTAGAGAGCAGGGTCTTGCTCTGTTGCCCAGGCTGGTCTTGAACTCCTGGGCTCAAGCAATCCCCCCTGCTCAGCCTCCCAAAATGTTGGCATGACAGGTGTGAGCCACTACACCCAGCCAAAATAATTTCTTGAATAGTGATGAACATATGTGAACAATGCCCTTTCTCACAATGCAGCTCCTTAAGGCCTCATGACTACACCCAAATTCTCCCATCTTTGCAAGCATGCTGGTGTCTTGAGCATTCTCCCAATACATGCAATGGATACAGACCCAGGGCAGTATTCTGGGCAAATCCTCATGTCAACTTCTTTCCTCAGCAAGTTCTCTCTCTCTAGTTCCTGACGTTTTGAGAAGCCTACATTCTCTGAGTTTACAAGCACCACTGAGAGGGGCATTGTAGCTGCCACCTGCCCTGCCCTTCCAACTTCATATAAATGCAACTTGTTAAAAACACAAAAGTCACTTAAATACTTCCAACATATTATCAGAGAGCATAAATACTTAATACTTAAATAATCCCAACATACAATCAGAGAACAATCAAAGAAGACTGTTAGACACATGGCCAAAAAAAAAAATTACCTACAGAAATCTTTTCAGCATTTATTGTTTTAAATACTTTATATATTATTCACTTTTGTTAGAGACGCTCAGGAACTGAGGACATTAACACCAGATTTTAAGAGTTCCTGCAAATGAAGATTAACTGAGCAACTAAGAAAATTCATATCATGAATCACAGTTTTACTCAATGGGAAAATAATTTGATTTAAAAAAATGTTGTTTTGGACAACTTTTTGGAAATATACCCACTGTGTAAAATGAGACATCTTTGCAGTATGCATTTTGTTTCCTATGTTTCACCTGGATACTTACAAGCGATAAGGAGAGGATATTCAGTTTCTTACTACTACTCACCCTCCCATCAGCCCTGGTCTTGTGAGAAAGTTTAATTTCTAGGCTCTGTAGGACAGTGTTGAGAGCTCTACCTATCAATCAATGCTGGCCTCTCAAGAAACTGGAGCCGAGGGATGTATATCTGACTTAGTTTCGACTTGGGTATAGCAAAAGTTGTTTTTTAATCAAAAATGGGTAGTTTTTGAGACACTGCAAAAGTTGCATGTCCCTGCTTCCACTGTGAAAATATGTGACTTAGTGGTACTTGAATAAGTCCAGTAACATGCTAAATATTTATCAGATCTCTTCAAACAAAGAGCCTCCAAATAGTTCACTTTTCTTCCAAAAAAATCCATCATGATAAAACCACAATCATCTAGCAAGAATGGCTTTCAAGTAGCCTGTAATTCAGGTGCCAGGTTACAGAACTTAGTGATCCTCTGACTTTTTTTTTAATGTAAGAAAAAACAAAGAATCCACATTTATAATTATAGCATGCTCTGAAATTTCATCATCACCATGACCTTAACTGGTATTATTTTTGCCAATTTTCTTTTCTTTCTATATGGCAGAGACTAAGGAACTCATGATACTGTGTTTCCTATTAATAAACTCTAATACATTTCCAAATTATCAGATCTCTCCTTATTTAGCATTATTATCTCAAGCTGAATCATCCTGTTTTTTCTTTTAGGATATATTTTTCCCCTCTTTCTTCACTAGCATCTTCATATATTTCTCATTTTATGTATTTTTAACAGGTAATACATGGCATTAACATGGTACTTACTTCAAACAGTAGAATGAGAAATAATTCCCCCACCTACCCCTGTCCACAGATCTTCCATTCACACTTCAGGTAGCAGTTACTGGTTTTCACAGTCTTTTTAAAATGAGGGGGATCAAAACCATATTAGCTTCTTCACGTAGTATGCAGTTAATGTTGAATATAGCAGGAAGCTCTCTTCCTGGCTCTGACACGTCCCACTTCTCCTAGACATTTCACCCTCCTCCCCACACCCACCCCAAATGAGTGCTGTAGACTCATCATCAGCGCTCCCCAGTTGAAGAGTCTACCTTGGAAGAAAAGAATAAAAGTGCTGAGAAGGATCCTTAGGGGTCATCCAATCCCACACCTTCAAAAAGAAGTGAAAATCCCGTGAGTTTAAGATTACACACTGAGATGGAGGTGAATTCACTATGACACATTTTTTTTTCTTTCAAACACTCTGCCCTCATGGGACTGGCCATACTTCTCTGGCCTGAATGTGTGTTCACAGCCCAATTTATTGCTATTAAATCCTATTCTGTTACTTAAGGATAATTTTTTGAAATATAAATAGTATTCTTATACTAATTTAAAAAATTATTCCTGTTTGTAATGGATCCCAAAGAAGCAACATCGACAAATTTTTACCTTACTCTTTATTCTTTTAAAATCTGGTCCACTGTAAGGTACTTAGTAATATATATCACTAGAACAATCCATAAGGGAATAATCCTGATTGTGGAAGGCTGGCCCTTTGTAGAGCTGATTCAAAGTATCATGATTGCAATTTAGCATAATGGAATAACTTTGTCATAGGGCTTCCCCAGGGATCCTGTTCCATCACAGTTTACTGCAGAGGCTGGGCTGGTAGAAGCAGCATCCTTACTAGTATCAGCAGTGATAGCAACAACAATAAGGGCTATCCTACTGGTAAGTGCTTTACACACATTTCTCATTTAATCCTCACAACCTTCCTTATAGGCTCTCTTAACTCATCTTGACTTCACCAACTTGCTGGACCAACCATTCCTCTCCATTCCCTTTAAACCACTTACTGGTGCTCAGGGCTCACCGACTGCCCTAGGACTGTAATTTACTTGTGCCCTTCTGCTCCCACCAGCTGACTTGTAGGTCCACCAAGGGTCAAACAGCTTGTTCCCGAATGTGTTTATGCCAGTTGTACTTATTGTACCTATGTAATTATAAAATGTATCACAGAAACAATGACATACAAGTTATAAAGTTAACTGCAAAAAAAAATGTAGTTAAATGCTTTAGAAATATTCATTACTTTTGCTTAAAAATCTACTGTTGAATTCAGTGTGAGTGAGAAAACTACAAGCTAAATTGTAAAAAGAAAAACTAGAGTCTAGAAAGAGTCTGTGCTCTGATGTTTTTGCAAATGCCTTTAAATTCCTGCTCCATTTTAAAGAAATCAAAGACAATGATGCATTAAGGGTGAGACTTATGCAGGAAAGACATACAGTAACCTGTCAGATACTCTATTCCCAGAGGAAAGGCTATCCATGCTATATGAAAGACTGCAAATGGATATATTTATGTTTTAAGATAAAATTATACATTTAAAGTCTTATTTCTTATGATTCCCTTCTTTAAACAGTTATTGCAATGAATGCATCAACTACGCATCCGGATCAAGTCAATTAAGAAGCCTTCTACTGAAATTTATTTTCATTGCATGGAGGAGGAAAGGAGGCTTAGAGGTCAGGTAACTTGTCCATAACCAGGCATCTAGCTGTTGGAAAAACTGGACTTTAAAACCAACTTGTCTGACTTCAAAGTTGTTCTTGATCAAGCCTGCCTCATTGTTTATGCCCCAACTTGAATCTCTAAAACACCATTCACAGCCTTATAATTAATTCTCTTTATATAGCAATAGCAATGTCTTGCTGTGCAAAGCAGTAGACTAAAGCATAAAGTAATCCATTATAAATCTTTTAGCTCCATATGGGTTTTGCTGGGCTTTTCCAAAAGGATGCCTCTCAGAAAGGCTGGCTGTGAAACAAATCTCTAAAGCAAACCCTGTACTGCCATTGGCTTTACTGTCTAGTTCTAGCCATGGAATTTGTCGGTGGAAATGGTCCAAATTTTTAGCAAGGAATGACTACCCTGGAGTATGTTGGGAGTTTTAGCCTTCCTCCAACGCACAAAAACCCTTTATAGCATTTTCCAGATTTGGGAGCCCCCTGCTCACCTGGCTTCCCCATCTCCACACCCTGCCCTTAATTGACTGATACCTGAGATTTTCTGAGAATGTATTTTACCTAATAGAATGTTGAGAGCTGGCGTGGGGATGGGGGATGCTGAGAGCTGGGGTGGGGAAGGGGGATGGCAGGAATGAGATTTAGTGTTTAAGAGTTAGAAAATATACCGTAGATTGACAACAGTTGATGCCACGAAGATTTACCCTCACTTTGGAACCCGAGACCATGAAATTTGGGGGTTTAATTTTTTTGAAATTAAAGATATCAAAGATATGTGTAAGCTACAGTCATGAGACATCTTTCTTTAGTGTAACCTGAGTTTACCCTGAAAATCTTAAAAGAAAAAAAAATCAGTAAATGCAAATTTAAAAGTTTTCTTGTCTGTTTGTAGAACAGCTATAGTTAGTCTATGATTCTAATTCTTGTGAAATAATAGAAATCATAAGACTACAGGGCTCAAAAAGGGTCTTACAGAAGCCATCCTGCTCATCTCCCCTTTCCTCCTCCCCTCTTCCAGGCTAGTACAACTTAAGCCATTTATTCCAGCCAGAATCCATCCTATTTTTAAAGTCTGGTGGGGAATGAGAACACAACTGTCTTCCTCTGTAGCTCATCTAGTGTTTAATAACCCTCACTGTCATTGAAGTCTAAAAAAATCCTCCTGGATGGGGGATGGAGGGCACAGCCTCATGACCCAAGGTGCACGCAGCCCATGGAGGTCTCTGCCTTTTTCCAGGCAGAGGGATTTCCAACACACGATCAGCTAGCAGGCTTCTTGCTCACTACAGCACTTTTCTGATCATTCTTCCCCAAGACCTCGAAAACAGACACTAGCCATGATGAGGAAAATCATAGTCCTGTAAAACCCTGCACTCTTGGAAACAGGAGAAGGATCAGCCGGTGGCAACATCAAGTCCTCTGAGATACCACTGAGCCATGTTTACAATGTAGTATGTATCAGGAAGGCCAGTGCCATACTAAAAAAAGTTTCCCCCAAAGGGGAAGGAAGCTAAAGCTAAAAATATATCATGCCAGCTGTTATAAATGCTTCTCAGAGAAAGCAAACCAACTCTTTCATTAGTTACCTCTTTGAAGAGCAAATGAGGGGTTAAGGAAATAATGGAATTTATCAGCTACATGCCAGATTGGCTAGATTTTTGGGAGGAAGAAATTTTCCACTGAGAAGGAAAGTCTGCTGGTAAAAGGCAAAATTATTCCACGAAAATTTCAAAGGAACTCCAAACTACCTCAGTGCTCCAAAGGCTTTGCGGGGGTAGGGAGGGGAGGGGATGACCTGCAGCCTGCAAGATAGAATCAGGGTCTCCAGGCTTCACCCTTCTTTTTCAGGTTCCAAGAGGCCGTTTGAAAAGGTTTCCTTGCCAGATCCACCTAGAGCTGAGCTGCCTGGTGTCTCTCCCTCTCTTGAATATCTGTGTTCTGATGGTTCTCACAGGCTGACTGAAATGCACTTGAGTGGTTTGTGTCCTTGTGGAAAAAGGTGAAGGGCAGAAGGAAGAGGAAGAACTTTATGAGCAAAACAAGTACCTTTGAAAGTGCTGGCTCTTGCTGCATTAGGGGCTGAGAGAAATGGAGGATTTTTTCCACTTGCAAATCAGGGGCTCCTAAGGGAGGCACTTTTCCTGAGATTCACTCCCACTCGTCGTGCACTTTGCTTGCTGAAATTGTTTGGTTTCAGATGTTGGCTCTATGGGGCCTAGCAGCTCTCCTTTCCATAAATGCAAGGACTCCCTCTACGCCTCAGGAAGGCGAAGACCCAAACCAATGTCCTCCCCCTGCCCCCACAAAATCCAGGCACTGAATATCCCAAGTAATTTTTGTTTTTTAAATTTTAATTTTGAAATAATTATAGATTTTCAAGAACTTGCAGAAATGCTACCCAGGGGCCTCACGTACCCATCACCCAGCTTCCCCCAAGGTGATATCTTACATATGAATACTGCATTATCAAAACCAGAAGCTCAATATTAATGCAATACAACTAACTAGACTATAGGTCTTATTCAGATCTCAGCTGTTTTTAACCATCACTAATTTTTGGGGTGTAAATTTGTAACTATGGCAGTTCATCCTATGTATAAATTCGTATAATTACCTCTATAATCAAGGTCGCAGTATGTTTTTAAAAGTCTGTTAGTATTAAAACTGATTTGCTCAAGTAAGTCATAAAAGGAGCAAGAGTAACAATAAATGTCACGAAGATGATTGTGACAGAAGGCTAAACGATCAATATTATCACCAAATATTTAGTGATTTCCTAGGGACACTTTCTTGTTTATTTTGGAAATTCATTATTTTCATGAACAACTGCCTAGTGAGCCCAGGAATTTATGAAGTCCCTACTGTTCAGCAAACATTTATGGCAGGGGGGGCAGACAAGCTTCAGCTCACATGCCATCTCTTATTGAATTATAGAGGTTGCCTAGAGGGGCATATTGAGGAGGACTCAGAGGCCACATCTGGGTTTAGCAAGAGACAGCCATCATCCAACAAGGCGCTCTGCCACTGGAGCTGAATTTGTGCCAGCAATTTGCCATTTCCAAAATTTCTATGACTTTTTGAGCCACACATTATCCCAGGTGCTGGGAAATAAGGATAAAGAAGATGCAACCCCTATCCCCAAGGAGCTCACAGTCGGGAAGGGCAGGTGAAAATGGCAGCCAAAAACTGACTCAGGCTGCCAAGAGCTGACACCGAGGTGTGTGGGTCGGTGCAAAGATAGCACATGAGTGGCTCCCCTGCTTCAGAGAGTCACAGAGATGTGGCAATTCAGGCAGGGTCTTACACTTGCGGGCTGTGGAGACCACGGAAGCTGGAGGGTCTTTGTGGGGCCAAATCCAGAGTCAGAGAAAAGCAAAAATCGATTAGCTACTCATTCAATCAAGCTCTGAGGATAGGATTAGGAGGGAGAGGCATGTAATAACATCAGTTTACAGGCCGGATTCTGGGGCCTCACTGCCTGGGTTCACATCCCAGCTCAACTACTTAGCTGGTCACATTACCTAACCTTTCTGTGATCCAGTTACTTTAGCTATCAAATGGGGATGACAGTAATACCACCAGCATGAGGTCAGGAGGATTCAATGAGTTAATATTTATTTAAAGGGTTTAAAACAGTACCCGGTATATAGTGAGCACTATATAGGTATGTGTTATCATTGTTAATTTACTTTTTATGTTCTATGGTATCAAACCGATTATTTTTATCGTCAGAAATCAATCAAGATTAATGAAATAATTACTAAGATTCCACAACGTGCCACGAATCTGTAGAAGTGGACAGATGAAATGGAGCATTTTGGCATGATTTAGGTATCCAAAGTTTCTGAGTTTTTCCCTCATGTTGGGCTAACAAAGGCCAGCATGCTTTCAAATTCAAATGTCAATAATGCAAAGAAAACTCAAGCGCTGCAATTATTTGAATAAAAGCAAGTTTCATTTGTAGCTGTAGCACAAAGATTTCTTCCAGGTCCAGGTC
Organism: Sapajus apella; assembly: GCF_009761245.1. NCBI lineage: Eukaryota > Metazoa > Chordata > Mammalia > Primates > Cebidae > Sapajus > Sapajus apella. Next base: position 4,920,262 of record NW_022437014.1, on the reverse strand, counting down.
CACCAGTGAAGAACAGACAAGGGTCAGAAAGGCAATCTAGGGCAAGTGAGGTAGCACTGACCACCACACAGGGGAATTCTGTAGGCTCTTAAGCAAGCCAGGAAATACTTACTCTTTTCCTGAATGGTTTGCTTTTTTCTGTGAGCAGGCCTCAGACAGGAAGCAAACCCAGAGATGCTAATCTGGGTTCTATGTGCCTGTATTTGGAATTGTTCCTGCTCCTGATGGCTGAAACAAAGTTGACCAAGCCTTGTATAAGGTTTGTCACAGCCAATACCTTGGTCCTATCTGGTCTGACAGGCTCACGGTGAAGAACATGCACATTCTTGCTCCTAGTCAGCATACCCTTAAAGCAGCCTTACTAGAACAAGGCACTAAAAACTACATTCTTCTCTTTCTTCTGAAGTGCTCTGATGCGATCCAGAAGGCTGCATAACAGATTTTTCAACCTATCCCAACCCATTCTTCCATTATCTCATGGTAGAACAGGTCCTTGAGATGTTACTCGATTTAACCTCTCCAACTAATAAAAGATACTCTTGCCTCTCAATGAATGAAAATAGGTAGATTCTCATTAGATTTGGACTTAGTTTTTGGCTCCTATTCAGCCTTATCCTACTCTCATCCTTCAAGACTCTGTAACAATAGCCCTTCTTTTTTCTTTTTTTGTTTTTGTTTTTAGAGACAGAGTCTCACTCTGTCACCCAGGCTGGAGTGTAGTGGTGTGATCTCAGCTCAGTGCAACCTCTGCCTCCCGGGCTCAAGTGATCCTCCCTCCTCAGCTTCCCGAGTACCTGGGACTATAGATACAAGCCACCATATCCAGCTAATTTTTATATTTTTAAAAAGAGATGGAGTTTTGCCATGTTGCCCAGGCTGGTCTAGAACTCCTGAGCTCAAGCGATTCACCTGCCTCAGCCTCCCAAAGTGCTGGAATTACAGTTAGCCACTGCGCCTGCCCTCTATCACCAATTTTTAATGCCTTCTAAGCATCATTTTTCTCCCTCTCAGTGTTCCAACATCTCAACATCAACATACATCCAAAATCTAGCATGTGGCCAGTTTGTCTCCCTCGTACCTCTAATCTCTTTGGAGTCATTAACTTTCTTCATTCCTTAAATGCCTACCAAGTGCTAAGTGCTCTCAATTTCACCTCTGCTCTCCCTTCTTGATAAATCCAGTGGTCAATCCTCGGTCTTCATCTCATTAGCCTATCTGTAACATTTTACTCAGTTGATCGCTCTTCCCTCCTGGAAACTTTTTCTTCATTTGCCTTGTAAGGCACACACACTTGAGTTTTCCCCAACCTCAGGGGTTTCTCCCTAGTTTCTTTTACCACTTCCCCTGCTTTTCTCTAGCATTCAGGTTGAAGTGCCCAGGCTTGAGGGCCTTGGCCTTCTTTATCATCTACATTCTCTGCCTTGGCAATCTCATTTAGTCCCAGCATTAAATACCACCCATGTACTGCTAGCTCCTAAATGTCTATTTTAGACCAGTTCTCTCTCCCAAACTGCATACTCATATATCCCACTGCCTACTCAGTATCTCCAACAGATATGCCAAACTCATCGTATATGACACTGAACTTCTGAGCTTAATCCAAATCCTGTTCTACCCGGTAAAGACTTTCCCTGTCTCAACTGATAACACCCAGTTGCCTAGGCAAAAAACACCGGGTCCTCCTTCAATCCTCTCCCTCACACCCCTCATTTATTCTGTCAGGAAGTCCTGTTGGCTTTACTTTCAAAATGTATCTAGAGTCTGACTGCTTCTCACCCTTCTACTGTAGCCATCCTGGTTTGAGCCATCAACCCTTGCCTGCAATATTGCAACCGACTCTTAACGGGTTTTCCTGTTTCTGTCTTCACCCTATCTATTCTTAAGGCAGCAGCCAAAGAGATCCTTTTAAAAAGTGAGTTGGATCATCCCACTCATCTGTGGGAAATCCTCCAATAGCTTTCTGGTTTATTGAGAGCAAAAGTCTAAGTCCGTGCTATGACCTACAATGCCCATTCTGTCTCCAGCCTCTCCTTCCATCATCTACCTCGTTCACTCCCTTTCAGCCACCAGCCTTCTTGTTTTCCCCCTAGCAAGTCAGGCACACTTTTGCCTTGGGATATTTGCTCCAGCTTTATCTCAGCCTGGAATACTCTTTGCTCCAGGTGCCCACTTGGCTAACTCCCACTCCTCCCCTTCAACCCCCTGCTCACACCCCACCTTCTCAATGGGGTTTACCCTGACCACCCTGCTTCACGCTCTAATCACCTCGCCACGTAGACCTGATCCTACCCTTGTTCTCATTTCCATATCCCCTGTCATCTTCTACCACACATATACTTTACTTATATACTACAATTTGTATACACCAGACTGCAGCGCTCCGAGGGAAGGCAGCTTTATCTTAGCCACTGCTGCGTTCCAAGTGCCTTGAGCAGGCTAGACACATAGTAGACACTCAATAAACATTTTCTAAGTGAATGAAAAAATCAATCAAATCAATAATGTATGTCAGGCTGAGCGTGGTAGCTCAACGTATAAACCCAGCACTTTGGGAGGCTTAGGCTGGAGGACTGCTTGAGCCCAGGAGTTTGAGACCGGCCTGGGCAACACAGGGAGATCCTGTCTCTATACAATATACAAAAATTATCTGGGTGTGGTGGTGCGTGCCTGTGGTCCCAGATACTCAAGAGGCTGAGGCGAGAGGATAGCTTGAAGCCAGGAGGTCAAGGCTTCTGTAAGCCATGATCACACCACTGCAGTCCAGCCTGGGCAACAGAGTAAGATCCTCTCTCAAAAAAAAAACAAAAACAAAAACTATGCCCATGTCAATACTGAATGCTAATCCTAATATTTCCACCTAGGAACACTTCTAGTATCCATTCCTTCTGCTCCACACCTGCTCCTATCCTAATGATACTTTCATTACTTCACAACATTGACACTTGCCGATTTGGCATTTGTCAGAGGCCACTCATCTGGTTTGCCCACAGACAATCCATTCCCCCATACAGCAAGTCCCTCTTGTGCCTGGGATGTAAATGCTTGGCCTCTTCAAGGCACTCATATCCCCTCCCCTGGCCTACTTTTACCACCTGCCTTCCCTCCCCTCCCTTTGTGAGCCTGTCCTTCCTCTTCACTGTCCTCCACCTTGCCTGCACACTGTAACCCCGGTCCCTTAGTTCCCAGTGCGTATTCCTACCCAGGGGCCCCCTCCGCTCCAGATTCTCCTTCCCCTTTCCATCTCAGCTCATTTTCCACTTCCCCTGCAAAATCTTGCTTTCTTTTTCTTTTTCGAGACAGAGTCTCGCTCTGTTGCCCAGGCTGGAGTACAGTGGCATGATCTCTGCTCGCTGCAACCTCCGCCTCCCGGGTTTAAGCAATTCTCCTGACTCAGCCTCCCCAGTAGCTAGGATTACAAGTGTGTGCCACTACACCCAGCTAATTTTTGTATTTTTAGTAGAAATAGAGTTTCACCACATTGGCCAGGCTGGTCTCGAACTCCTGACCTTAAGTGATCCACCCACCTTGGCCTCCCAAAGTGCTGGAATTACAGGCATGAGTCACCATGCCTGGCCCTTCTCTTTCTCTCTCCTCTCCTCCTTTTCCTTCCTTCTTTCTCTTTCTGCTCTCTTTCCCTCTCTTCTTCTTTTTCCTTTCTTTCTCTCTCTCTCCCCTTCCCTCCTTTCTTCCATCCTTTTTTTCTTTCTTTTCTTTCCTGCATCTTGCTCTGTCACCCACACTCATGGTTTCCAGTCAAGCTATGTTTTGTTTTAAGAGACAGGGTCTAGCTATGCTGTTCAGACTGTCCTTGAATTCCTGGCCTCAACCTATCCTCCCACATTGGCTTCCCAAAGTGGCTTTCTTGAGCCTCCAGTTCACAAGGATCTCTCCATTCTGTACATTCACAGCACTGACAGGATAGATCCACATTCAACTGGCACTTCATCCTACATGCCCTGTGGCAGCTCTTAAGTATGATTTTGCTGCACTTTTATATAACTCATGAATTGTTATATGAAATTTCTATGGATGGTAAGTCTGGCAAAAAGGAATATTTAATTTTTAATTGTGAGACTGATTAATATATCATTTCTCCAATTATAGGCTCCTTGGAAGTAGAAACGGGGTCTTCAGCTTGGACTTACACACAGTGCTAGACACGCAGAAGGTGGGCAGGCAGCACTTGCAGGGTAGTGGAATGACTGGGAATCCATACGGGGAGGAAACCACGAATGCTAAGGCACTCTGTTGAAGGCCCAATGATTGAGGAATAAAATATCAGTGGAATAAGCCGAGGTGAAAAACAAAAATAAAACCTAAAGAGGTAGCTTTCTGATTGCCTTTCGTTCACCATCATGAATGTGGCTGATAATTGAAAATGCATACCACTAATTGATTTCTGTTTTTATCATCATGTTGTCCTATGCAGTTTGTTTTTCCACTTTGAAAGAGGTAGAAAGTATAGCTGTTCGGTGCAGTAGAAGAAGCCTTAAGTCCAACTCAATTTCTATTGTGGTGGAATGGCCAAAAATCACAGCATATTCGAAGCCCCTTAGACTACTCTGCTTGGCCCTGGGCTCAGGGTAAGATGCTTATGTCAAGCACCCATCAGAACTGAAAATGAGGGCACAGACTCTGAATATCAGTATTAACACTTAGCTCCTTACCGTCTTTCCCAGTTTCTTTTATTTATTCATCTAACAGGCACCCCTGGAGTGCCTACCGTGGCTGCTCTAACCAGGCCGGGCATTTACATAATCTTATTTACCTTCACCACAACCCTCGAAGGTAGATATGGTGAATGTTCCAGTTTTACAAGTGGGCACCTTGACCGGGGAGGTTAAATTACTTGGCTAAGTTGTAGGTAGCAAATTGCAGTTCTGGGATTTGGACCTAGGAGGCGTTGATGCCAAAGTCCTTGCTCTTCCCTCTGTTGGGCAGCCTCCCAGGTGCTCACTGTCTATTGATAGAGGCACCAGTGAACAAGTGACCTGAAGGCTTGCAGCTTTGACTCACTTGGTTGAACTACCACAGACAATGCAAAGGAGTACAGCAATGACATTCACATTTTGTTAAAGAGATACTATTGACGTACAAGTGTTGATCTGGCCATAAGTGTCTGAACAAAACTCTCTGGAGGGGAGATCTGAACTCTTTTATCTTCTTCTCTGATGCTCTGCAAGAGGGCTCCAATGCCTGCCTTCTCCCAGAGGTATGTCGTCTAGTCACCTAGTTAAGCCTCCAAGTCCTTCCCACCCAAGTATTACACAGGGGTTCAGAGTTCGGTAAGGCCATGACAGTCATCTACAAATTTTCTACTCTCTGTAGGGCTGGCTAGGTGGCCGCAGCCAGAAATAAGTGTTTGTTGACTACAATCTGATAACCATCTTAAATGTACTAATCTTGTCAAGACCAGGTCCTGGATGTATAAATCAGTAGGTAGAACTATATAATGACCCAAGACTAACTTCAAGACAAATGTCATAAAACTCAACCCCTTAAAATATAAAAGACCAAGTTTTAAGAGGGTAGGTAGCCTAGAGCTTGCATCTCTCCCAGCTATTAAAGAGTTTTGTAACAATTACTAGATTCTGTTGCTAATGCAGGAAACTCAGGCCAAGAGTCTGTCATCTGGCTGCATGTGTCTGCTTTAGAAGTCCCAGCCATCACTCCCTGTCACACAGAGACCAGTGAACCGCTCCTGCCGGATTATAGTCTGTGAAAGATACTGACTGTCATCAGAACCTCTTATACAATAAATTAAGATGCAATAATTACGTAATTCCCAAAATGTGCAAGTGACCCATATCTAAATGTAAAAGTGAAAAAAGAATGTAAAAAAATCCCATGTTGTAGCAATGTCAATGCAGTATCTTCAGTGTTTCCTTGGTTTTTCTACTTAGGTACTGTTTTAGTTCATGTAATGATAATTCAACAATCCTACCTATTTGAGAAAGCCATTTAAAGAGCCCTGGTAACCAGAGATCCAAGTAGAGACAGAGGCCAAGAAGACATCACTGCCGATTCTTTTTTCTTTTCCCGAGACTCAGTCTATTGCCCAGGCTGGAGTGCAGTGGCACGATCTCATCTCACTGCAACATCTGCCTTCTGGGTATAAGCGATTCTTTCACCTCAGCCTCCTGAGTAGCTGAGATTACAGGCATACCACCAAGTCTGGCTAATTTTTGTATTTTCTGGTAGAGACGGGGTTTCACCATGTTGGCCAGGCTGATCTCAAACTCCTGACCTCAAGTAATCCACTAGCCTAGGTCTTCCAAAGTGCTGTGAATACAGGCCTGAACCTCTGTGCTGGGGCCCCAGTTACTAATCCTCTTATATCTTTTAACTGTGGGTTGCTGCATGAAGGCAGGCACATCAGGTCTAACTGCAAAAGCACTCCTTCAGGAAAGTTATGTTGGCACTGCCGCTGCATTCATGGATAGGTGCGAACTAGGATTAAGGAAAACTGTTTGAAGGCGGGGTGCACTTCCACACCGCCACATTATATGGGCACCAATGGTGTGTTCGTTACTTTGCTTGGCTGCAGTGGGGAGACACAGAGAGGACTCCCAGCCTCACTGCTCAGCTGTGGGTGTAGTACTTTGCTTTAGTGGTCAAAAGAGCAGAGGGCTGTCCTCCGCTCTCCCTGCCCACTAAGCAGTTCCTGACCCACCTCTCCTAAAGGGTTGGACGGAGCAAGAGCAAGTCCACGGCATTCTCACCAGGCCACGGCACACCGCAGCATTCTCAGTTAGCAAACCTGCTCCCACTGGTCAGGGAAAAAGTACCCCAACAATTGGGAATTAAAACCAGAAAATGCAAAGGGAGGAAACATTCCAGAGTGAAATTTAAGGAAAAAAAAAAAAAAAGAGAGAGAGAGAAAGAAAGAAAAAGGGGGGAAAAATAAAGAAAAAGCACAAAGCCCATGAGGCTGGCTGGTTAACCATGGGTTAGAATTAGGTTTAGAGAATCACACGGTAACTCAGTGTCTCGGCAAATCCAAAACCCCAGGGTGAAAGACATGGGTGAAAGGCATTTCTGTTTGTGGAAACGGGAAGTTTCCTTCTTTCATTTATTCTGTATTTATTTTTGGTCTGTTTATAACCCAAATTTGGACCATCAACCACTTTTACCTTCCCAGTATTTTCATCTTTGCAGTCAAACAGCAACAAATATGGGGTCCAAAGGCCCTTTCCCACAGCCAATTCTAATCAGCCCTTCTCTCCCAGGGTCACTGGGTGCACGGAACAGACATTGTCAGCGGGACATGCCACATACACAGCAAATCGCCAAACCAGACTACGTTAAAGGGCTGGAACTTACTTGTACTTGTGCTGGTTCCAATTGTATTGATCGTGGTGGGGACAGATGAGGAGGAGTAGAGGGGCACATGGCCATTCTCACACCCCATGCTTTTGTCCTGCCAGTTGGAGGCATTGATGCAAATCCCAGAATCCCGAGAGTTCTGCCACCCATTGAGCTTGTCATCGGAGTTCTGTCTTTGGTGATAGTAGTGTGTCTGTCCATAATCCACAGAGTCTGAGCGGCCTCGGTTCTGGCCACCAAAGCTGGTCGACGTGCGGTCCTCCAAGTGATTCAGCCACATGGCTAAAGCACTGCGGTCTTCCAAAGAAGTGGCCGGATGTATCAAAGCATACGACAGCAGCTGCCTGCTCTCCTCAATGTGCTGGTTGTGTTCAATAGAGTGAGCCAGGATTTTGGGCAGCAGTTTCATATATTCTACTTTTGCGTCGAGGTTTCCTGGCTTCAGCAAAGGCAGATGAGTTAACAGGAGGGAAATCACTTTATCCTTGGATTCCTGTTGCCATTGGTTAATGATTCCTGAAAAGGAAAATATACAGGGCAAATAAGCAAATACACCCACAATGACTCTAAACAGATACTCTAAAGATAATTTTTATGGATTAGGGTCCCAATCTATACACCCCAGCTATATTTTCTCAAAAGAGCCTTGTGCATCAGATTGGTTAACTGACCCCAGATTTTCAGGGGTAAGGGACTCCAATGAAACACAGATCAATCATTCTTAGATATTTGGGTACTCAATCAAACTCAATCAAATTCTCATTCATGTTTCCAAAAAAGCTACAACAACTTTGGTACGATCAAATAGAATTTACAGCTCTGTTTTCTTTCTGAGAAAGGTCTGGCCCGCCCCCTGATAGACAGGGGGCTAAGACTAAGAAGCGCTCCATGAAAAAGCAAGTATGAACAAAGGTCCCATTCCAGAGTCCTGGGGGTAAGGCTGCTTTCCCTCCCCCAGATATCTGTTGAACGTGGTTTTAATCCTGGCAAAGGCATTTGTGTGAAATTGGAACAACTTCCTAGATGGAGAAATCTGTCAGGGAATAAAAGAGCTCCCCTCATCTCTGTGTGGTAATCCTGGACCTTTCTCATGAGAAGCTAACTCAGAAGAACCACCATGGGATCAAAGCTAGAATAAACAATGGACCCAAGACTTGGCTCCTGGGGCACCTCTAATCGCTGTTTTTCTTTATGTAAGATCAGTTTGTTTTTATTGGTAAAATACACACAACATTGACCACTTTAATCATATTTAAGCATATATTCAATGGTATTAGGAACATTCACAGGCTGGAGGTGGTTGGTCACACCTGTAATCCCAGCACTTTGGGAGGCCGAGGCAGGAGGACTGCTTGAGCCCAGGAGTTAGAGACCAGCTTGGGAAACATAATGAGACCTCGTCTCTACAAATAATCAAAAAAAAAAAAAAAAGCCACATGTGATGGTGTATGCCTGTAGATCCAGCTACTAAGGAGGCTGAGGTGGGAGGACTGCTTGAGCCTGGAAGGTCGAGGCTGCAGTGAGCTGTGATTGCACCACTGTACTCTGGCTTGGGTGACAAAGGGAGATCTGGTCTCAAAAAAAAAAAAAAAAAAAGAAAAGAAAAGAGAAGAAAAAGAAAAAGAACATACACCATTCACAGTGGTGTGCGACTATCACTACCATTCACCTCTAGAACGCTTTCATCTTCTCAAGCTGAAACTCTAATTACCCTAGGTACCACAGAGAAGTAGAATCATCCAGTATTTGTCCTTTTGTGACCACCTTACTTCACTGAGCATAATGTCCTCAAGTTTCAAGCTATGGGAAGATTTGCTTTTAACACACTCAGAAGGATCCTTTCTGTCCCCTCTCACTCAAAATGCGAACAATGCACTTTGCCTCGATTAACCTTCGAGAACTAGCTTGCCTTGGGACTGATAGTTAGTCACAGGCTCTGGGCCAGCGGAAAGCAAGCTCATTTTCAGAGAAGTCATTCCTGACAGATGGAGATCTCAACACTGGCCCACAGATGACCCTACAAGGGTGAGGGCTGGGCAGTCCTGCTGGCTTTTATGGCATATCTGGAGGCCTGGAAGGGGTTTCTGGAATTTAGCAGAAGGGTTTAGCAATTCTAGCTAGGTGCAAACATAACAAAAACAAGCCCAGTGATCCCTGTTGACCATAAACTACAAATGCATCAGCCTGTACTGCAACGCCTGTCAAGACCACAGGAAAGAATATTTTAAGAAAAATGCCAGCAAAAAAAGAGGCATGGTATATAATGAAAGAGCATGAGCTTTGGAGTCAGGCAAAGTTGGGCACAAATCCCAGATCTGCCACTTAATTTGTGGTAGAACCTTGGTAAGTTATTTAACTTCTCTGAGCCCCAACCACCTTATCAAGAGTGATACAAATAGCATCTGCCCCTCCATGTGCTGTCAGATTAAATAATGCAAAGTAGCGAAAGGGCTGGTCAAGTACTTGATGATGGAGGTAATTCCTTCCGCTTGTCTCTGCATAGTTGGGCTCATGTTAGAGCAATGTCGGTGGTTTGGGATACCAAGTTTTAAAAAATAATATAGAGAAACCAGAGATGACCCAAGAGAAGTCATTAAAAATGATCAAGGAGGTAGAAAGTCAAAGGGTAAAAAGAAAATGGGTTTACTGTGCTTAAAACAATATGAAGAGATGCTTGACTCACTTCAAGTAGGGATTTCATAAGGAGATGCCGAAGAGTCAACTATTTGAAGTAGAAGTCTCCCAACTGAAGCAGGAAAGATTAAGACAGGACGCGGAGAACAGAACTGCCAGAATAATCAAAGACGCAGAGTAACCAAGGAAGGCTTTAGAATCTCTGCCCTGCGGGTCTGAACAACAGAGTGAAATAATGTTGAGAACTGTCCAACAGTAATAAAACATAAGCCACATAGGGGATTTTAAACTTTCTGGTAGCCATATTAAAGAAGGGACAAATAAGTGATGTGAGTTTTAGTGATATATTTTAAACAAATATATCAAAATATTATCACTTCATTATCAGTCATTAATTTCATAAAATTACTAATGAGCCATTTTTTCCTTTTTTCGGAATTAAGTCTTAAAAATCTTTTAAAAGCCTTAAAATGTCCGTGTATTTTATCACGGACAGCACATCTCAACTTGGACCAGCCACAGCTGAACAGCTTAGAAGCCTTATGTGGCTAGTGGCTACTGAGCTGATGAGCACAGGGCTGGAGACATTCAGCTGGAGAAGGAGGGCGGGAGGGCACAGATGACCTCAGCAGGTCCCTCCCAGCTCCCTGACTCTATATTTAGCTAATTGCCACCTGACACAAGACAAGTCTCACACATTCCACTAGGTATAGCCTCCCTTTTTAAGTAGCGCTGAGAGGCGAAGAAAATTCCAATTCTAACTTTCTCATCAATTAATCTTCGGCAAATACCAGGCATGTTTTAAATGATGAATGTGCTTAGCATGAAGATAAACTCTATTCATTAAGCCCAAGAGGTGCTGGAAAGAAGCAAAAGGGGCCAAGAGGGAAAAGGGGCTATGTTGCAAGCCTACCGTAATCAGAGGTGGCTAGCATACACCCGTGAACATGTACATTTAAAGATAAAATTGGGAATGACTTCTAATAAAAAATTCATGAGGCTGAGGAACTCCCTAGCTTTCTGCTATGTCATTTCCCTGTTTGGATATTGTACCCTTCCACAAAAGGTCAGCCTTAAAAAAAAAAAAAAATCAGCAACAAAAACAAAATGTAAATAGGAGTCAGAGTACAAACTAAACATGCTATCTCTACGTAACTGCTCTCTGCCACGGATTAACCTGGGATTCAGAGGAGGAACAAGTACAGCAAAGAGGAAGGAAAATGAGAGGCCACTGGCCCCAGTCCTTTGGATGGTGGGACCAGGAAGACAGGCATGGCTTTTGTTTACTACCACGGGGAACATGGAACTCAGATTGCTGTCTGAGGCCTAACTACACCTACTGGAACAAACTATTTCTGCTACCACTCCAGCTGCCACCGCTGAGAGTCAACAGTATTGAATGTTTTCGAAGTGCCAGGCACTCTTCTAAGCCCTGTGCACTTAATTACTCACTTAATCCTCCCAAGAAGCTTATGAGGTAGGTCCTATTCCTAGCCTTCTTTTACAGATGAAGGCACAGGGGCACAGATGGGGCAAGTTACTTGTCCCCGGCCCCTTGCTAGTGAAGTGGCAGAAGTGAGGTAGGCAAATTCGATATAAGATACATAATGGCTCTCCTGCTACAAAAGCCTGGCCATAGGCCAAATATGTTGATATTTATAATATAATTAGATGTTCTATAATTATATGATATAGAATTAGACATAAGATGCATGTAAGTATGTAATAGTTATAAACATTATATAAATGTATTAATAGAGGCCATGAGTTATCAGAGGAGTTGGTGAGCAGCGGAAGTATAATAAAAAGCAGTTGCAGAGACAATGGAAGTGATGCCTATTGCGGTTTAAAATATGTTAACTATTTATTTGACACACCTCTCTTTGAAAGGTGTGGCCTAATTCCCTTCCTTTTCAGTGCAGGTTGGACTCAGTGAGTCACGTGCAGTAAGTAGAAGGTAGGGGAAATGGCGGCACGCGACTTCACGGATTAGGTTATAAAAGGCACTGCAGCCTCACCTTGCTGTCTCCAAGTACTCATTCTGGGGAAAGCCAGCTGCCAGGTTGTGACAGTATGCAAGCAACCGAGTGGGGAGGTCCTTGTGGTGAGGAACTGAGGCCTTATGCCAACACCCAACATCAAGTTGCCAGCCATATGACGGAACCATCTTGGAAGCAGATCTCCTAGCCCAGGTAAGCCTTTGGATGAGTGCAGCCCAGATACCATTTTGAGAAATCCTAAGCCAGAATCTCTCATATTTCTGATCCACAGAAACTCTGTAACATGTTTATTATTTTAAGCTGCTGGGTTAATTTATACACTATCCAGTCGCCCCTCTAGGTAAAAGAAAGTTTTAGCCACTGGTTTTGAGTAGATCAGCCTTTCTGGCAAAGCCATTCCAATTCTGGCATGGACCCATGAAGTTCCTGTTGCCATTAAACATTCCCCTCCCTCTGCCTCCCCTGTCCTGATTATCCACTCACCAAACAACCTCTGGACCATGATTTAGCTCCCCAGGTACTTTCAGGGAGAGAATGAACTGATCATAGAGACCTGAGGTATTTCCAAAATCTGTGATGATTTTTCAGGGCAACTAAATACATAGTTCCTGATTATGATTTGGCTTCCTGTGGAGGCCTGCTGACAGGGAGAATGTGTGCTGATTATGTGGACTTTGAGTACGTCTGGTCTCTGTGATGATGGCTCCTCGTGGCAAATTAAGAAGCCAGCATTGCAGTGTCTACCTCCCTGCTTTCTAGTTAGCATGAGTCAGTCTCTCGAGAGAGCATCCCCAGCATGCTGACAAGCATGGACATCTCCACCTTCAAATGGAAGCCAGACCCTACATGCAGTGACTTGGTTGCACTGGCTAGGTCCTGTCCAGCTGCCCACTGGCCTTTGTGGCATCCACATTACCTTCTAGACAGCAAAGAATCTTTGCTGAGATTTGTATTTAACTGGTTCTCCTCCCTGGGGAAGATGCAGGAATCCTCAGAATTTTCAATTAATTGATCACTTCTGAGATCCAGGCTCTACAATGACTCACCCCAATGTCACCTGATTCAGTACATGGTGGAAACTGAAGTGCAAGAACTTCGAGGTTTGATGATGTCAGCTCTTAATTATTATATTTGTGGAATATTTTGTTATTTCTCTGTATAAGGGGCAGATATGTAATAGTTTGCTGGATGTTTTATGCTGATGAAAGTTAATGATTTATAATTTGTATACCAGTGACATAGGAGTAGTAAAAAAAAAAAATTAAAAAGGCTATAATTGAAGACCATGAGGATTAGGAAACTGTCCCAGTGATTCTCGGAGTGACAAACAGTGTATTTAAATACCAAGTCTGGTATTATTACTATACAATGGTATGTCAATGTTTAAGGGCTCTAGTTATTAGTAAATTACCCTTAAATTGCTATTTTATTATACCCTTGTTTTCAGTTTAATAATGTTTACCATAAAAGGGTTTCTCACAAGCACATTTAGGCAATTTGCTCATGCAAGAAATGGCTAGAAATTAAATGCATACACACAAGAAGTACTGGTGAAATAAATGTGCTAAAAGGCAGGAATACTGGTGGGTTTTACATGGTCAAAGGCTCTCTGGAAGACGTTACAAAGTCAATCCTAGAAGCATCATGTACTAAAGACTTCTAAATACAGTGCAACTCTGCACAACTTAAAAGTGCGTAACAGCACACACCATGTATCTCTTTGGTAGGGATGTGAGCTGAGCCAGGGCACCTGAAAATCAGAGAAAAAATGGCAAATACCAACGTGGCAAATGGTGGGATTCTTGTGTTGGCACCTGCAGTTGAATTTGTCTCCCAAGGTACCCTCTTGAGCCAGAGGTGACCAGAGAAGAGTCTTCATAATTTGGTGGGAGGCCTGCTAGCTGTGTGGATTAGACCAGATGTGATGGGGAACCCAGTCTGGAGTTATGAGCCCTTATGGATGGAAGTGGTGCTTTGAACAGGTACAAAGAATTGAAAAGACAGAAGGTGATTTCTGGCTTCCAAGGTGGCCTCCGTTGATCCTAGACTATTGGTATTCACCTATATGCTTTCCTCCCACACTCAGTAAGAGCTGGTCTATGTGACCAAGAGAGTGCAGTGGAGGCATCCTGACATTAGGTCATAAAAAGCATTGCAGCTTCTCCCTTGCTGTCTTGGTTCACTTGTTCTGGGGGAAGCCAGTCACACCAATTACAAAGATGCTCAGGCAGCCCAGAGAGAGACCTGTATGGGAAAGAGTTCAGGCCTCCTGCTGACAGCCAGAACCAACTTGCCAGCCACGTGAGTGAGCTTGGAAGTGGTGCCTCCAGGTCTAGTTTATTTCTTGACTGTAGCTTTGTTGGAGACCTTGAGCCAGAGCTACCCAGACTGTTCTAAATTGCTGACCCTCAGAAAACTGAGAGATAAATGTTTGTTGTTTTTTTTTTTTTTTTTTTTTTTTTTGAGATGGAGTTTCACTTGTTACCCAGGCTGGAGTGCAACGGCACGAACTCGGCTCACTGCAACCTCCGCCTCCTGGGTTGAAGCAATTCTCCTGCCTCAGCCTCCCGAGTAGCTGGGACTACAGGCATGCGTGACCATTTCCAGCTAATTTTTTTGTATTTTTAGTAGAGACGGGGTTTCACCATGTTGACCAGGATGGTCTCGATCTCTTGACCTCGTAATCCATCCGCCTCGGCCTCCTAAAGTGCTGGGATTATAGGCATGAGCCACCGTGCCTGGCCTGTTGTTATCTTAAGTCATTAAGTTTTTGGGTAGTTTGTTACACAGCACCTTAAATAATACAGAGAGCATTTGGTTACTTGGTAAAAATCACTTCAATATGCTCCTGCCTCTTGGATTCACTAGAAAAGACAGAGCTCTACATAGCAGACTCTATCAACCACTATGACCATTCTAGTCTTTTCCCACAGCAGGAAGGTCATCAGGTGCCGGTCATTCAAAGGCACCTGACCATACTCAAAAGGTAAGAGCCAGGCACCTCTACCCCCAGCACATACTTCCAATGAGCCCTTTAACCTCTCCTGAGTAGAGATCTCGTCATCTCTTCCCTGAAGACTTTCCATCTGTAGTTACTTCCTCGCCAGGTACCGGCAAGGCTGGGTGCTCCAGGAGTCCTCCTTTACTCCTTCAGGACTCAGGCCAGCTGGGAACTATTCCTGAGATCTCAGCCAAGGACTCAACTTAGGGTTAGGATTCACCTTCAGGGTTCTGACCTCCTCCTGGCCATGACCAGTCAGGAGGTCTGAGGCTGCCCATTCCCAGAGGGCACAAAAACCAGGCCAGCTCCCCCAGCCACCTGCCTCGGTTCTGACCCCTGGCCTATGAGTATGCAGACAACTCTCACATTTGTATTTCCAGCTGAGCCCCAGATTCACTTTCCAAATGCATCCCCTACAGGCCCACTCAGATGATCTCAACATGTCCATAACCCAACTTGTGCTCTTGCTCTCACCACGTCTGCTCCTTTGTTCTTCTTTCCTATCTCAGCAGATGGCTTTCCATCTTTCCAATTGCTCAGGTCAAAACCTTGGAGTATCCTTGACTCCCTTCTCTCATATCCTGTATCTAACGTCTCCATAATTCCTAAGGGCTGAATCTTCAAAATACATCTGGAATGTGACTACCTCTCACCATGTTTTGGCCTCTCTCCACCCTCTCCAGCAGCCTATTATCAACCATAACAATCATTTCTAAAAGAAGGATCTTTGCAAACTAGAAGGTAGATCATGTCACTCTCCTGATCAAACATGTCAACGGCTTTCCATCTCAGAGTAAAAGCCAAAGTCCTTCTGATGGCCTGATAGTCCCTCTATGATCAGCCTCTGCCCTTACTACTGATCCTTTCTTATTTCAGTCAATCCTGGCTGCCGGGATGTTCCTTCAACATGTCAGTGGTGTGCCTGTCTCAGAACCTTCGCACTTGCTATTTTCTCTGCCTGGAACACTTTTTCCCCACACCCATATTTAGCCTTTCAGTTCTGTCTTTGCTCAAATGTCACCTCCTAGTGAGACCTTATCTGTCCACACCGTTTTAAACTGCCCACCTCACTCCCTCACCTTACACTCCCTCATCCCTAGGTCATGCTTTGCTTTTTCCATAGTGCTTACCACCACGTGACCTGCTGTACAGCATGCTTATTTCTGGTCCCTCTCCATTAGAATGCTAGCTCCATGAGGGTAATGAGGGTGTCTCCATTTTTTCATGCATTAATATTTCCTTATTAATTACTGTTGTTTTTGTTTTTTGAGACAGGGTCTTGCTCTGTTGCCCAGGCTGTAGAGCAGTGGCACAATCATGGCTCACTGCAACCTCAACCTCTTGGCTTCAAGCCATCCTCCCACCCCAGCATGCTGAGTAGTTCAGATCACAGGTATGCACTGCCACACCTGGCTAATTTTTGTATTTTCTGTAGAGGTGGAGTCTTGCTTTCTTGCCCAGGTTGGTCTCAAATGATCCTCCTGCCTCAGCCTCCCAAAGTACAAGGATTACAGGCATGAGCCACTGCGTCCAGCCTAATTATGTTTTTTTAATAGCTATATAAAATTGTTCCCTGTCCTTTTGTTTGATAGTGTTTTAATAGCCTTTTGGATTTCTCTAAAATGTTAGGTATTTCCTAGAAGTTTTCTTTAAATGAAGGCTTAAGACAGAATGGATGACCTATAAACAATAGTAGGTACCACTGTCACACACAAACTGTTCAGTCACCCCTTTCTCATTCAGCTCTGCTGTTTTCTGATTATTTTTAGCTTTGCCATCAAATAAAAACAGGAACATGGAAAAGAGGGAAATAAAATGATTACCTCAATTTTCAGAATCTTTACCACCTCCCCCTTTTCAATATTCTGTTTAAGATGGAAAACTTCCCCATTGTTTTTTGCTAGAAAACAAAAGCAAAATGAGTGCTTTTTGTGATTGTAACTGACACCAATTAAAGTAATCTTCATGAAAAAGGGTTGAGAGGCTGAGACAGCAGAATGAAATGTATTTAATACAACTCTTGCAAACATCTGTTGAAGAAGGAAAGAAAAGCAGTGTCAACAGGGTTAAGACTGTTATATGTCTGTTTTTTTTTGGCACGATGTGATTATGTTTTAATAAAACCTCATAGGAAGGGGTCTCCTAAGTGTTATATAAATTAGAGATGAAAAAAATGTTACCTCACTTGACAAATACAAGACACATTCTTGTAAACCACTCTTGACTAGTTTTTTAACTCCAAAAACCCCTCAGAGGAGAGGCTGTAAATGTTCTAAACACAGGAAGCTTTCCCACTCTCTAATCTTCAGTGCCGCCCTCACACTCCCAGACCACCTCTGCCAAAACCCCACCCACCACAGAGCGACTCTCCAATAGTATCTTCAAATAATGAATTAGCGATCCTGACGCCAACCTTGCAAAGGAGAAAAGTGTGCTTTCTACTTCTACGTTTAGATTTAGGCCTTGTTCCACAAAAGGCTATAGACTTCTGAGTCCCCAAATCAGCACACCATTGTCCATGTAGCCTAACTGCAAGAATATTTAACAAACAACTCCAAGGTCAGCGTCCTTGGCAATGTCCAAACAGTCAACAGAGGAGTATCTTGGGAGGAGTATCAACAGATCGAATCACAAAAGAATAGTTCATGCCTAATCCAGTGGAGCACACTGAACAACAGCCATGCCACACAACAGGTTTATACACCTCGGGAAGTCTGGGACGGGCCGGAGTGCACACGTCCCACCCCTGACACCACAGAGCCATTCTACGTCTTTACATGCCTCTGAAATGAGAAGTCACTGGGTCCCATGGTTTCTAAAATAATCAAGTTGCTCAACAACCTATAGACAAAATTTCCCAACTCAAGAGCTGGGATCCAAAATGTAAGTGTGAATGTAAGAGCCCTGTGGTGTGGTGGGTAACCATGTAAACATTGTCACCAAGGAACAGCATGCAGATATTCCCGAAATATACATGTTAGCAATGTTGACAGTAAAATGTATGTATCACTCAGCGAGGTATGAAATATGAAATACTCACAGCACAAGTCATTCAATGGGAGAGAGAAGGAACAACTTTGTGTAGGCAGGATAATCGAGTCCACAGTCACAATTTAACTGGTACTCTTTTTGGAAAGAAAGGCCTAGCTAACTGTATAAGTACAGAGGGCGATGACCCTGGCACATACTCAGTCCTGCTCTCCTGTCCTCCCCGGGCATGGCCCTGTAGAGGGAGCTAGAGGCACACCTCCCTTCCTGCTTCCCCTCCACTGCCAGCCAACGCTGGGAATTTCTGCAATGGTAAGCAGTAAAAGGCAGCAAATTTTCACCTGTTACTTGTGCGCCAAACTCATCTTCAGGTTAGTAGGTCTACTGATGGAACCCGAATAAGATTTTTCAGATTTTTTTTTTTGAGAAGGGAAGCTACTTTTTCATTGCTGAAGTCCTTGGGCAGCGGGTAAGGAGAAAAGGTAGGAAGGATGACGGTGAAGAAGGCAGTTCTCTAAATAGGAGTGAGAATGGCTGAGGCCATTTCTCTCCTTCTGGGCATCCTGCCGTGAAATTGAGTAGACATAGGGCTCAGTGGCTGGATCAGAACCCGGAGGACTGATCAGATGAGGGCCCTTGGCTTTAGCCGAATCGGTGGGGATGCTACAGAAGGGGACAAGAGCTCAGGGCTCACAGGGATAATGTCATCGAACAAGGGCCTCATCCTTCCCAGGCTGCAAGCATACTGCCATCTAGAATTCTACAACAAAGGCAGGCACTGAAGAAAAAAAACAGCAAGAGGGCTCAGGCAGGGGAAGGTAAGCGGGAGGAGAAAGGCCTGGTAGGACCAAGAGGAGCAGACGCAGAGGTAGAGTTGAGGACAGGTTCAAGCCTTGTCTACAGACCCACACAGCCCAGTGCAGGCAGGCCCACCTTGCATGGCTGAGAAGCAGGAGAGAGGACAAACCTGGCAGGAAGAAGGAGCTCCTTCCTGGAAACCTTCTAAACTCTATGGAGGCAGGGAGGAGGCAGCACGGGGCCCCTACATCCAGGTGGTTTGGAAACTAACCATTGTCTGCCCTCCCTCAGCTCTACCCTAGGCACACGGTCCAGTGAGGAGAAAGACAAAGCTAACCTCTAGCCACATGGGTTCTGAGCTGGGAGTGACAGCAGTGGCCTACTGTGTTGTTTTAATCTAGCTTCATGCCATCATCTTTGGAGGTGGTTGTGTTTATTAATCCATCAGATACTCATCTTTGGTTCCTATCAATGTATATGGCTTGGTGCTAGGATCTGTCCTTTAAAATGGCATTTGTGGTATCAGAGATAATCATCGGGAAGGTTTTGTGCCAAAGAAACGTCTGTACCACAGAGAACTTGGGGAGAATCAGACCAGCGCAATAGAGAAATACCTGGAGAAGGGCTCCATTTCTAGAACCAACAGGCAACACTGTAAGGAGTAGAATCCATCTTCTAAAGTACTCCTAGGCCCTCCGGACAGCACCCAACACATTATTTGGCAGGAAAAAAAAAAAAGAGCTTAGTCTACTATCACAATACCAGTGGAGACCTAACCTCCATCTCTTTGAATCTCAAAAGAGATCAGTATCATTTATCATTGAATACTCCCTGCTGTAGATCTGTCCTGGACACATCTGAACCCTTCCCCTCCACCCCATCATCATCTGTGATCTCGTTTAACAATCTTCCTCTCTCCCCAAATGCCATTTACTGCTCGGGCCCTGGCTGCCTTTTCTCTCACAACTGAGCTCAATGACTTACACATCTGTATGACACCCCCTCCCTTCATCCCTCCTTGAGGGTGGGGACAGTCCTTCCACTTCCGTGTCGCCTACTCCCTCGCCCAGGTCAGTGCTGATCACACAGCCTTGCCAGACCAACCTGGTCAAAAAAAGATACATGTACATTTTCTTTACGGCTGATGACATGGGACATCTGTTCTTCCTCAGCTTTGTCTGTCTCTCTGATAAGTATCAACAGCAGGAATCTCTGGACCAGGGCAAGAATGGTGAGGGGACACGGAGGCTCCAGCAGGAGGGGAGGGCAGTCCTCTCTTCACTGATGATGCCCCTAGCGTCTTCCCATCAACACCTCACCCTTGGCCTACACCAGGTCACATGCCTAATGTCTCCCTGCCGAGAGCCCCCTCCTCTTGCCTCTACTCAGATGCAAACACAGGTAGGGTAGCCTATTCACCCAGAGACTCGGAGTCCAAGGTGCTGGTTGTTAGTACCTAAGATGGGCTCAGTTGTCTTGAGGGCACCTTTCTAAGGTATTCACTCCCAAGAACTGTAGGAGTATCAGGTGCTCTAAGTGACTCGGGAAAAACAGAAAGACAATACAGCAGGCGGAATGAGAGCACAGACGCTAGTCATGCTGTCTGGGCTTCCATTGAGTGAGCTGTGTGAACTTGGGCAATTCACTTAACCACTCTGTGCTTCCGTTCCTCCATCTGGAAAACGGGCTACCTCCTAAGATTGGCGGTATCTGAATTATTTAATCTTTGTAAAGCATGGGACCATCATCTGGCCCATGGTGAGTACTATGTAGTTGTTAGCTGCTCACCAACAATCTAAGGGACCAGAATCATGCTCCATGGGGCTCTCTCCTACAGGCTGGGGCAGGGGAGGGACGCCCAAAAGCCCTAAGACACTGGTTCACAAAGTGTGGAGGAGGGGCCTGCCAGAAAAATTGTTAGAAATACAACTTCTGGGACTCCTTCTTTAGATCTACTGAATCAGAAACTGTGTTTAACAAGCTCCCAGATGATTCTGATCCAGGGTCAAGTTTGAGAACCCAAGAAAATCATACCCTCTAATTTATGGCATTTGGAGCATCTGGGAAGGCTGACGTGAAACCAGGTGGGAAACATGATTTCTTACCAGGAGAAGGGCCAGGAGGAAGCGGTTCAAAGAGTGGTAAGAACCTATTTTTAGAAGAAGTTGTTGGATTTTTTTTTAAGTCAACAATAAATAAGCAAAATGTCATAATATTTCTAAGATAGGGCTGATCTCTCAAGTTTTCTATTCATAGCAATCTAGCTAGTTAAAAGCAGCAATCGCTGCATCTAAGGATAGACAGGGAAGCCACGATTTGGCCCATTTGGGTTTAAAGAGTGCCATAAGAATAAACAAAGTCTGGCCAAGCCTGTGCTGGCTCAGGAATCAAACGAAGGTGAGAACTTCAGTTTTAAAGCATCTTTACCACAGGCTCACACCCTCACAAACCACCCCCACACAATCCCCGGAGATCTGTGCTGCTCCGAGGAGGAGAGCTGAGATAAGTCTGCGGAAGCCTGGGCGTCACAGCCAGTACGTTACCTCTAAACCGCCGCTCCGGAGAGCCGTCTGGTGAAGTTTGGTAGCAACTCCCTGGTCTGACGATGAACCACAGGACATGCGTTAACAGGAGCAAAATTCTCTGGATTAGGGGACCGTAATATTTCGCTGAGTTTGGGGGTGAGGGCACAGCTGCTGTCCAGGTTATATGGAGCTGAGCACACTACAGTTGAACCAGGTGCTAGGTGAAAAATTTGTGAGTTGGTGGAATGATCACATAAGAGATTGCTCCATCTCTTCCCTCTCCACTTTGTCCTTCTCCTTTTCTTCCCTCCTCTGGTGTCTACTGGGCACAGCTCGTCACTATTGAGTGTCTGGCTGGGTATTGTGATGTCAGAGGCATCAGCCACAGAGGGCGATGCCTGAGACAGGAAAGCAGCCCAGCTCCGTTCAGGGACACGAGGCCCTGATTTGAGCTCCTGTGATATCACACTCCCTCCAGTTATCTGATAACATCTTACATCGGAAACATTTCTTGAGGCCCTTACCCTTTCCCCAAATCAATATGGCACTTAGGGGACACCAAGGGACAGAGAAACTTGCCCCCAATCACGCAGTAATGCCCTGGTGCCACCATGAATGGTGCTGGAGCTTCCTGACCCCTTGTCCAGGGGACCTGGCTGCCTTTTATAGAAAGTTTCCACACACCTTCTATTCCTAACCTCGATCACAAGCATTGCCGGCCCAGATGCTTCAGCAGCACCAGCAGACTCTGTGTCACCGGCTTAGTAACATACCCCATTTAGGAGCATGAGCACAACTTGTTTGCACTGGGAATGAATTAACTGAATTCTAGATATTCTCTTTTGGCTGCCTTTTGTTTTGTTTTGTTTTTATTTCAAACACAGCTAACTCATCAGGGATCAAGAAAGCCAACTTTGATTTTTCAAGGGAAATCAGCAGCTGACCACACACCAGCCCCTTCCTGGTCCTCCCCAAGATGCTGAGAACATCCAAAGTCTGCAGTTTGGAGGAAGGAAGAGATACTTGGTTCATAACTGCCTGTGGAGGGGCAGGATGCATCTTTTCTTGTACTTATTTTGCAAGATGACATTAAGCAGAACAGTGCTGAGAAAATGGAAGATAATCTAAAAAAACAAAGGTCATCACTTCTTTATATAATGTGAGAAGTTAGCTGAATGTCCTTGAGGCCTAAAACGGGTAGAGCCTTTGGAGGAGAAGGGAGCAAGCCCCGTGGAGTCAGACAGGTGAAGAAGGGCAGATGTATAACCCTTATCACAGGGCCAGCTCCACGAATCACTGCACAGATCCCACTGCGAAAATCAAACCCCTGAAAGCATAAAGACTGGAAGAACTGGCTCATTTATCAAACAACTGACGGGCCAGGGTAGGGAGCAACTCCCAGCCAATAAGGTGACTTAGTTTTTCAAAATGACATAAATACATTTCAACTGTGTAGTAAATAAAACAAAATTTCGTTGTAAAAGGGCCCCAACCGTCCCCCATGTGATCTGCCTCTGCTGCCTCCTCATGTGACTGGCCTCCCAATTTAGCGCGTAACCAACTCTCAATGACCTGTAATAACACTATTCCCAAATTAGAGCTCTCAATTTGACTTGGCTTTGGTCCCTCCCTCAAAGCAAAATAAAGCATCCGTTTTCTTTTTTTCACATTCATAATACTCTCCTTTTGAGTTGCCAACTCAAACCCTGTTTCAGTCAGATTGAGCCCTTCCTCTATTTTTTTTTTTTTTCTGGTTAGCCAAAGAGCCCGATGGAAAAACACCAAGAGACAAAAACAAAAACAAAATCAGACAAAAATTCCAAGTAAGTGACATTCAGCTGGAAAAGCTATGATTCACATGCAAATAAAAATCTCCCTGAATTCACTGTTATATGACGCAAGCCCCTGGCTTCGACATAAAAAGGGCAGAATGAAATCACCCACAATTAAACTTGCTCTGGAATACTGGAATTCTCTGGCTAGGCCTTCCCAACTAATGATAAGAAAACCCCTAACTGTAGCAGAATGAAGTTTATTTTGTTGGGAGCCAGGGCATCCCCACCTCAGCCGACATTCACTCCTGAAACTTCCCAACCCAGCAAGCTCGTCTTCACCCACCCCTCACCTGCATTCAGTGTAACCTGCACGGAGACAGGGCTCAGGTCCCCTAAGGGGTGTCCCTTTCTTCCAGGCAGACATGAGGGATTTGTGCTGAGAAAACTAGACTCACCAGCCTCCCCCCAGGAAGCCAGAGTACAAGAAAGCTTTCTCTGGAGCTCTGGAAGATCTCCCTGAGACTACATAGGATCTTTGTACGAGCTTCACAGCAGCATCAGTATCTGATCTCAAGCCCAGGCTGGAGATAGTTTAGCAAGTAACCTCTCCTGACTGGTAGATAATTTACTACCCCACTTCCCTCTTTTCTCCCTCAGGAAACTGAAGCTGATCTGACACCACTTTCTTTTTCTCCAGATGTTACCCTTAGGATGCATACCTCAATCTGCCTGAAAATCATAGAATCCTGGAGATGGAAGTGACCTCAGAGATTTCCTTGTTCTGCCTGTTCTGGTTTTAAGTGTTCTCACCACACACAACTGCCAACCATGGGGAGCCTTTCCACCTTTCCACCATTGAAGAGAGCTGGGGTTACTGAAGCCACAATCAGCTTCTCTGCAACTTCTAACCATTTGGCTAAGATCCGTTTTTCTGAAACCACAAAGAAAAAAATCTACGAACAAGTACTAGCACACCAATGTTCATAATAGCATTCTTCACAAGTCATAAGGTGGAAGCAACCCAAACCTCCAACAGTCTGAATAGGTAAACAACATGTGGAATATACACTGAATGGAATCCTCTTCAGCCTTAACAAGGAAGGAAATTCTGACACATGCTATAACATAGATGGATCTCAAGGACACTGTGCTAAGTTAATTAAGCTAGACACAAAAGGACAAATACTGTATGATTCCACTTGTATGAGGTCCCTTGAGTAGTCAGAAAGCAGAATGGTGGCTGCCAGGAGCTGCGAGGCAGGAAGAAGGGGGAGTTATTGTTTAATAACATCCTATTTGGAATGATGATAAAGTTCTAGAAGCGGATAGCTGTGATGGTCACACAACATTGTGAATGTAGTTAATGCCACAGAACTGTATACTTAAAAATGGTTAAAATGGCAGATTTTATGTTATGTATATTTTACCATGATAAAAACAAATACAAAAAGACAATCCACTTTCCCTCTAGGGGAAGACAGCCATTCATCTAAATCCTTTTTAGGCTAACAGTCCCACGCTTTTTCTAATAATCTTTGGGTGGTGTGATTTCCAGGCCCCTGCAGCTTCCTGGCCACCCTTCATACTTCTTTGAAAACCTGGTACCCAGAACTGAATGGTGGATTGCACTCAGCTTCTCCTCCCAGGTCCTGCCCTGAGGCACCCAGCTTAACCCCCAAGTCAAACGTGGCACAGAGCAGGCCTGCAGCCTGACTGCTCTGGCTACCAGGGCAAATGCCCAGGTCTGGAATAAAAAGCATGTGGCCCTCCTGCTACCCTGATGCTGCTCCATTCCCAGACAAAATGTGGGCAGCCGCAGCTGAGAAGTGAAATTGGCAACAGCCTCGGGGGGAGGGGGCAGCACTCAGTTGAACACAATTCAGCCTTTCCATAGATTTCCTGTTTCTCGGGGGTGTCTGGCCAATGGAAACAGGGCAGGCCCTCGGGGATGCCTCTCATCGGCAACCCATCACAAATCTGTAACCCCCTTCATGGTGTGGTGTGCAGGGCAGGGATAGGAGGCGCAGCTAGATGTGTGCAGCCCAGCCTCAGCCAGCCCTGTTGGGCATCACAATGGGTTCACCCGCCTCAGTCCATCTGGAAAAGGTTTGAGCGCTTGAGGCAGGAAAGTTCGCTTTTGCATTTTAAAGTGTGTTGAAACCGAGTAGCCTGGGTGTTGGTCTCATTCCACAAGTGAGTAATCCATTTCCTGAAAGTAAGCTGCTCCCCCTTTGGAAGTGGCCCAGTGATGTGGGGGTGCTGTTAGAGGTGTCACTAACTCGGTAAATATTTATTGGCACGAGCATGCAGCTTTTCTAGGAATGTCGGTTAATTTGCTAAACTAATGTCTTTTAGGTAGCACCCTTGAACAAAATTAATTCCTTTCTGATGGGTGAGCAATTTATGCCTGGGACAGGGCACCAGAGGGGGAGTGCGTTTCACTTACTAGTTAGAATAACCACAAATAAATTAAAACCAGGCCTGACTTTAAAATCTCTACCTTCTTCCTCTTCTTGACTCCTGATTTTCTATTAATATCTGAGCCAGTAATGGGTTGACTTTGGAAAACTCTTTTCTATGGCAATATTTTGCTGGGAGTTTGAAACGATGGGGTTTGAAAACTCCCTTTCCTGAGTCTTTTGGCTTTTGGGATCCTATATGGATGATCACATACATCTACCCCTCACTAAGACTGTGCCCACCTGGATCTGTCTGGAGACATGCCTCCTGTTCTCCTGTGGAGAGCAATTTAGACTTTAATCACCTGGATTGAAAAAGGCTTTTGCCTTGAAGAATAAAAACTTTTTTTTTTTTTATGGCTCAAATGATCACTTTAAAATCCATTTAAAATGACACCTTCTCCTCCTCCTTCATGAGACAGGTGGTCCTCAGGAAGGAATCTACATCTTCTGATCCAAACTATGGAGATAGAGGAGTCTATGCGGAGCTCTCCCAGGAAGGGGATCAATTTGTGTGTATGGAGGTTCTGATGTAGGAATGTATCAACCTCAGGACGGATTCTCCATGAAGTATCATGGATAGTTACAGATCTGATAGAAAAAAGGTCATTCTAGACTCCTGATCACATGACCAGCATTCTTCCTCAACCTTTGTTGGAACTAGCCCTTTTAGTGATGATCTTAGAAATCCTATGTGACTGTGTTTGGCTCCAGGCATCACTGCCATCCACTTGGGTCTTCTGAGACAGAAATGAGAGTATTCACAACTCTTACTAACCCTGGCATGCTCCTGTGCCTCAGGCACTATCCTGCCTCACAGTGGCTCACTCCTGCATTTTCAGCCATCCCTACAAGGATCATCCTGAGATCCAATGCCACCCTCTATTCCGTCCCCTTCAGGAACCCTTCAGGGGTACCTGGGAAGGAGATGACGGCCCTCCCTTGGTATCCTGCACACTTGTAGAGAATGGAGCCTGAGCCCATGAAGCCCAGAGTGCCAGTATATACTCTGTCCCTCAAGAACCAGGCAGGGCACCCTTGGGGCACACAGCTTCCCAGGGAGGGTTCCCTCCAGCAGCACGTCACGGAAGCACTGCACAGCAGCCAGCAATGGGAGAGAACAATATGCTGGCTGCAGTGAACACAGGATTGGTTATTCAGATACCAGCAACACCAAAACCAGTGTTTGTCCTTGTTCATTCATTTCCTTTCTTTCAGCAGGCCTCTACATATAGCATTGCATAAGCATAAGTCACTGAATGCCTGAAAAACAGAGCTGGCCTATGTTGATAGTGCAGGAATTTGGCCTCTACTTCCTTTTACACATTAATTTGATACATGTTTATCTTCCATTGCATTATCTTTTTACTGTTTTGAGGACACAGCCATAGTGAGAGTGCAGATCCAGAGCAGAACACCCTGGAGACTGGATTATGTGCTCAGAAACTCCCGTCTTACATACTTTTTGGAACAAGCTGAGGTATGTACGCCTAAGTAAATGCTTCAAATACAGTATAGACAAGGATCAGCAAGCATGATTATCAACAGGGTTTTTAGGAGCTGGGAAATGTCAGATTCACAAAACGAGCTTTCAATGGGATATAGGCAAAGAGGGACACTGACTGAGAGTTTGGGATCCAGATGGGGTGGTGTGTTTGTCACGTGGCTACCATTGGTACCGGTGCTCAACTGCCACAAGGTAACACCCTTATTATTCCGTGACCGCCTCCTACATAGGCATGGCTCAGGGAAGATAGAAAGGCAACAGAGGAGTGAAAATGGAATGAAACAGTAGAGACAGGAGGCCAGCATGGAACCCAGCAAGCTCTGGCTACTTCTGCTGCTTTTTGAGTCTGGGGAATATGACTTATGGACTCTTCCCCTATAAACTCATACCCCAAGATCCTTCTCCAAATACAGCAGACTCCGCACAACCCCAAACATTAAAGGCCACATTGTGGGATGAGAACAGGGGCTTATTCTTCACCCAGAGATTCCTGAGTCACACACTGCTTTAATGAAATCCCCATCTCAGGCACATGTTCATAATATTCATCCTTACACTCTGTAAGGCCAGTCCTGGTCCCATGTACTGCATGTTATAATAGCGTAACTATTTTGTAGTCTGTCTTCAATGGCTCTGCATTTCCTTCTAAAGTGGGATATTGCAGCAGTCATAAATCTTTCCATCCTCCCAAGCAGTGGTCTGTCACAGCTTACTTACACTGCTTACCTTTTGGGAGAGTTCCAACTCTTACTTTGTTTAACCTTAAGCCCTGCTAAACTCATCTCCCTGCATAGTTTTCATTTTGGGCTCTATCAAAAAACTAATTAAAATAAAAAAGTTTTCTAAAAGGCAGGGCATGGTGGCTTCCACCTGTAATCCCAGTACTTTAGGAAGCCAAGGTGGGAGGATCACTTAAGCCCAGGAGTTTGAGACCAGCCTGGGCAACACAGGGAGACCCTGTCTCTATAGAAAATATTAAAAATTAGCTGGGCATAGTAGTGCGTGCCTGTAATCCCAGTTGCTCAGGAGGTCAAGGTGGGAGAATTGCTTAAGCCAGGGAGTTCGAGGCTGCTGTGAGCCATGATCAAGCCATTGTACTCCAGCCTGGGCGACAGAGCAAGTCCCCATCTCCAAAAAGAAAATAAAGTAAAATAATCAGTGTCTCATGAGCATAATGATCAATAAATACATACACAATCACATTTCCCTACTTAGTCTCTGCTTTCGTGTCTGATTTGTTAGTATCTATCCTCTGTGGAGTACTTTTCTAAAAAAGCTTGCAAAATCTCTTTCTAAACGTTACCACATCTCAAATGCAAGACAAGTGGGACTGTGGTGAGGAAACTGAGGCTCCTCGTGCTGAAGTGACACATGGTGGTTGGGGGGTTGGGGGATTGGGGGGGTCCTTCTGCAGCCTAACTCCAGTTTCCCAGCCCAACAGCTGGTCTCCCGCCAGCTCACTGCTGAGGCTAAGCTGATGCTTGCTGGAAGAGAGGTCTGCACCGTGAAGCCTGACAGTTTCACTTCTGTTCTTGGTTCTCTTACAAAAAAATCTAAACCTTGACAGACATTAGAAATTTAATAACAGTTTAAGAGCAAATCCCAGCATGTCTCCAAAGCAATACAGAATCAAATTCTGAAAGCAAATAAGATATTGCTTTATTCTTCTCTCTCTGGCTGCGCTGGCAGGGTGGGAGTGAATTGGGTGTGTCGGGCGAGGGGAGAAGAGACTCCAGAACATACCATTATGATTATCTAACAATAACAACACTCTTACTGGCAGCGTCCTCTGAAAAGATTAACAACATGAGGTTTCTTTTACTCTACATGGCAACAAGCTTCTGAAGAAAATAAAGTAAAAATATAAACTGCTTTATTAACTACCAGTGATGCTGGTTACTTTAAGCTTTCTTAAAACCTTAACATTATAAACAGGAATGTGCTGGAAGTTTCTTGATCTTGTTTCAACTAATAGTCACTTTTCAATTTTTCAGAAGAGGATATTTAACAAATATGACCAAGTTTAAGTAATTTAAATTTCATTGATTTTCTTTTGAAACAAACATATCAAAAAGTAATGACACAGGGAAAGAAGAGCCCCAATACCCACATTGCAACCCTCAACATTATCTACTCACAGTCCAGAAACGTACGCAGTCTGTCTTTCAGTAACAGACCTGAAAATTACACCATATTGGCAAGAAGCAACTCCACAGCAGATGCATTAAAAAATGAGTGGCAATTAAGGACCAATTCACCATGCATTGTTTCAATAATTTTTATTTTCTGAGCAGTGATTTTTTTTTTCAAATAGAAAATCTGGCAGTTGTATTAAAACCAGTACTGTTAATTTTCATGTGTATCGTTCTTAATCTACCACTATATGAAGCCTAAGAAAAGATTTCTGTATGAAGAAAAATGCAGTGACCTCAGGCAAGCCTGTGAGATTTTCCAACAGACACAAGAAGGGTATAAATGGTGGGGGGAATTGGGCATGAGCCACCCAAGGGCTGAAGATAAGGGAGTGTGGCCCCAGTAGGACTGTGAGCACACATGATCCATCTTTTCTTGATGCACACACCTATCCCACCATCATTTTGTTTCCAAATCCTCGAGGTCACTATCCCAATATGTCCTATCTTAAGCCCAGATGGAATCCTCTTGTTAACTCTTGAAGACTCTCAAACAGAAGCATTATTCTGTGCACATTCTGAAATGAATTTGATGAGCAGAGAGAAGGGTTACCATGCAGAGACCATGAATGCAAAAAGGTCAGTTCAGAGCTGTCTCCCAACTTCAGACGGGACCTCAGGGACACAGCACTAGGTTCTAACTCTGGGAATGTGATCCTTATGCCTCAGTTTCCTCATATTACAAAATACATATGATGCTCTTCTATCACCTGCCACTTCCAAACAATGACATGGAAAACAATGGTCTGTGCATCTAGAGACTTAGCACTGGTATAATGATAGGCATCCACTTTGGATGACCTCGTCTAAAGACTTTCACTCTTATAAACTAAGATCTCCACTCCCATGCAGGCCTCAGGGCAGCCACAGAAATTTGGTCTTTGCCTGGCATCCCAAATCATCTGGAAAGGGAAGAACGTGCTTACACGTTCTTGGCTGCAGATTGATATTTTTAGAAAAGACCAGGCTGTTTTTCATATAATTCATTTCTCATAATATTAGCACTTGTGTTTTAAGAGCATATAGCAAGGAGCTATTGTTAGAGAAGCCAGAATCAGAATAAAGTGGCTGAGTGATAAGGGATATTGTTCATGCTCTTCTTTTGCTTCTGAATGTTTACTTTTTAGCAGCTCCAGAATATTCTTGGTCCAATGCATTGTAAACACATTAGAATCACCCAAAACAACTTTAAATATGTGACCTCCTGCCCCAGTCTTCAAAAATGATAGAAAAAACCAGCTTATTTGTGAGTTTCCCCAAAGTCCTACTAGTCTGTCACACACAAAAGCCAAATCTGCGTCAATAAAACCTAAGTGTTGGAACTATCTGTCTTCCTTGTTTTCTCCACAATCTCCCTGCTGCCTATCTCTTGGCTATTACTATTTTTAAATCTTACACAGCACAGAGAAAGGGGAATGGCATTTGAATGAAGTTGGGAGACAAGGCTGAGGCTTGAAAGTAGCATAAAAGGCTGGGATTATGCAGGGTTTTACTTATCCATGCTTTCCCTAAAGATCAGATATTCCATACCCCTCCCTGCTCAACCTACACACACACACACACACACACACACACACACACACACACACACAC
>NW_022437014.1:4859667-4889454 GCF_009761245.1 Sapajus apella | reverse complement strand
ACACACACACACACACACACACACACACACACACACACACACACACGCGTAAATGGTGATTGCACATTGGTACTGCAGAAAACAACAGAATTAATTAGGAAGGTCACTTTTAAATTCTCCTCCTTTCTCCCCTGAGGCAGGTCATAAAACCTTCATTTTAGAGGTACTCTCCCTATACCTGGAGGAAAGGAACACCCTTATTTTTAGAGACCCAGAGATGCCAAGAAGAATCTGAACAAACAGGCCTTGCTAAGTTCCTCTCAGTTTATTACCATTAGATCACATCCTTTTGTCTTACAATCATACTTCTGCACCACAACTGTGCATTCTTTATCAAACCTAAGCATAAAAAGATGCAGATTTCTCTGTTTCTTTGGGTCTTCCTTCTGAAGCCTCCCATGTCATGTAAAACTTATATTTAAATCAATTTGTATGCTTCTCTTGTGAAAAATTTGTCTTTTGCTGTAGGAGCCTCAGCCATGAACCTAGTGATGAGAAAGCAAGATATTTCTTTTCCTTTATGACTGATAGACAGACATACAGAAAGAATGAATGCAAATTGCTGAAGGACATTAGAGGCTATTTAGAAAGCATTCAGATACCAGTTGTAAACCCTGAAAGACTAATTCAATAGACAAAAATGCCCTTTTAACCAAACAATTCCAACATAGGAGGAATTTCCCTCTTTCACCAAAGCCAAATATTTTACTATGCTTTATAAGACTAATTAAAACAATATTGTGGTATTTGAGCATGTGTGGGTTATGGAAAGGAACAATCCACCCCACAAAAATCTTCATTTCATCAAGCAAACACTGCATCGATGGTGAGAGTTATGCAGGATCCTCGGAGACTTTTGCTTTGTTTCATTAACATTCACATATCCACTTGGTAAGAACTGTAGCTTGGAACTACGATTTCCATTACAAAGCCTCTGAAATGCCAGGAATGAGTCATGGCATTGTGCAGCCTGGGCAGTGCACTGATTTTCTCCATTAACCAGGCGTACATTCTGACAACTTCCAGGAGAAAAGCTGAATGAGTCAGTTTCAGGAATAAACCACATTAGAATACTATGTGCGTGGAGGAGTTAGGGTAATGGGGATCAGTTTTTGTTGTTTTGTGCTTTTTAAATAGGAATATTCATAAAATGCTTTTCTCTGAAGATAGCAAAATTACATAGATCCGTTCAACTGTAAGGATTCTAACACCACGACCAATTTGGTTGGCCAAACATTACCAAGTGTAGTAAAACTGCTAGGATCAAAAATAGCTTTTCAAGGACAGTTCCACAGCCCCCTTCACACACAGAACACCACCTCTGAACTAATTCCAAACACCTTCTCCTTTCCTGATTTTCTTCTTCGGGTGTCTTACACCACCTGACTCTCACAGAGAAATGGGAAGTCAGGAGATAACAAGTTAGACAACTAAACGGGGAAACACATGGCCAGAATTCAGGCAGAGCATGTGCCGTGTTTCAGCAGGAACAACAAACCTGACTATAAAAATGGATCTCTGGCTTCAGTGGGAAGCCAAATGCATGATGCAAGGCTCTAGACGGCGGGGATCTCTTTTGCATCCCATCATGTTCCCTGCTGCCATTTTGGTTTTGGAAATGGGAGTCCAAATCTCTTTAACCCTACACTTCCTTGAGAATTGCTTATTGTGTTTAGGAGATGAAAGCCTCAAGCATTGTCATCCTGGACCACCTACTAAATAAAAGAGTCAGCAAAACTGGAAGCCTAGCAATTTCCTGGCAAGATGGAAAGAGTGAAAGTACTAAAAGCAGGCTGGGCACGGTGGCTCACACCTGTAATCCCAGCACTTTGGGAGGCCACAGAGGGCAAACCACCTGAGGTCAGGAGTTTGAAACCAGCCTGGCCAACATGGTATAACCCTGTCCCTACAAGAAATACAAAAAAATTAGCTGGGTTTGGTGGCTCGTGCCTGTAGTCCCAGCTACTCCAGAGGCTGAGGCAGGAGAATTGCTTGAACTTGGGAGGCGGAGGTTACAGTGAGCCAAGACAGACTGCACCACTGCACTCCAGCCTGGGTGATAGAGCAAGACTCTGTCTTAAAAAAAAGAAAGAAAGAAAAAGAAAAAAAAATGAAAAAGAAAATACTGAAAGCATCAGATGGTTAACATCTTTTTGGAACTTCTGATCTTGTTTGAAACCTATACTATACGATGATTTGAAAACTGAGCACAACCATGAAAAATGGAGATATCTGAATATGCCAAAGGCACTTTTAATACCAAAATGAGAGGGTAAGCACCGAGGGTGACTGTCAGGAGCTAGTATATCTCGGATCTAACGTGGAGCTGCCATGGTATTGAGGGTCCCCCGTGTACAGGGTCATACTCGCTTGCTCTCCATCTTTCCGAGCATTGAGCCGTGGCCTTGCTTTTTCTTTTTTTGGATTTGGCCTCTGATGTTTAGGCACGAGTCAGCACACACAGATGAATAGATTAACTGAGCTAATTTAAGGGAGCCCTCCCATGGAAGGATTCTTTTTTAGCCTTCTATATTTAGGTTAAGGTTTGTGCCTGTGCAAGACACTTAGAAGAACTGAGTTTTCCAAACCTTAAGAGCAAGGACTCTCTACTATGAGATCTTCCTGACAAACTACTCACTCGTGCATGGGAACTCTGATGTCCCTATAACCACAGAGTACTAAAACAGGCCGATTAAGGAAACCTCATTTGTACTGCAGGGTGACTCTTGCCTGACTTTCAAAAATGCGATGAGCACATACCGTGTTGGTATCCAGGCTGGTGAATATCCCTATCTGGTGAAACTTGATAAAACTTAATTTGATATGACAACTCTATTGAATTGTCACCAGAAGTAATCATTTCAATTAAATCATACAGTTCCTAAATCTCACATTTAGGAACAAATGAAAGACTTTGAAGCTCTCCACTGCTGAAACATTGGTTCCCATGTTCTTATACTATTGCTTAGTCAGACCTAAAGAATGGCTAAGGAGTGAGTTTAAAGTTTGACCCTCAAGGAAAAATTTCAAAGGTTCTGTGACTTGTTGGTCATAAAATAAGCTGCTCTCCATGGTAGGGGATTCTCTGCCTTTTTTTTTTTTTTTTTGGGAGATGGAGTTTTGCTCTTGTCGTCCAGGTTAGTACAATGGCGTGATCTTGGCTCACAGCAACCTCCTCCTCCTGGGTTCAAGCGATTCTCCTGCCTCAGCCTTCCGAGTAGCTGGCATTACAGGCACGTGCCACCATACCCAGCTAATTTTTGTATTTGTAGTAGAGATGGGATTTCACCAGGTTGGCCAGGCTGGTCTCGAACAGCTGACCTCAGGTGATCCGCCTGCCTCGGCCTCCCAAAGTGCTGGGATTACAGGTGTGAGCCACCATTCCCAGTTTTCTCCCTTCTTTTAATCTCTCTCCCTACTGGGCCAACAACAGTGGCTCACACCTACAATCCCAGTACTTTGGGAGGCTGAGGTGGGATGATTGCTTGAACCCACGAGTTTGAGAGCAGCCTAGGCAACATAGTGAGACCTCCTCTCTACAAAAAATAAATTCCAAAATTCACTGGGCATCATGGCATGGGCCTATAGTCTCAGAAATCAAGAGGCTGAGGTGAGAGGGTCACTTGATCCCCGGAAAGCGGAGGCTGCAGTGAGTCGTGATCATGCCACTGCACTACAACCTGGGTGACATAGTGAGACCTCACCTCAAAAATGAAATAAAATCTTTCCCTAGCCCAGTTACTTGAGTATCATTTAGGCATAGGTAAATCGATGCTAAGGTATCTACTACATTGTCACAATGGTAAGAATGTCAATGAATTCTCTTCTCATGTTTTTCACATTTAAAGACATCTGCAGAAAGGTAGACACCATCTGTGTCCTCCTCCTGGCAGAGACTAAACACCTGCATGGTAGAAACCAAGCCAATATCTACTCAGAGTCAGAAGAGCCTTCAGAAAACAGAATCTATTATCCATTGCCTTCTCCTTTGTTTCACAAATTCCTGGGCATGCTGAAGAGGTCAAGTTTTGAACATGCTGCTTTTACAGTCTTACTTTTTTTGAGAACCTCATGCAAAAAATTTAAAAGCAAAAAGCAACTTAAAGGAGCAGCAAAACTCCTGCCCTTCTCTCCCTAAAAATGGAATAAACTTACTTGGCAGTATCTCTGCTGCCACTGAATATATTTACTTCTTAAATGAGACAAACCTCTTGCCAGGCTTCTCGCCGACTCTGCAGGGACCTAGGCCTCCTTTGCATAAACAGTTCTTTCCAGAGAAAAGAATGAGAATGCCACACTTTAATATTTTGGCATTCCTTGTTGGATTCAAGTGGAATGCTAAAATGGATTTAGGTCCCAGAGGAGAGAAGTGAATGAATTTTCATCACTCCCCCCACTTAATTGCATGTGCCCCAAGCGTGGCG
Source organism: Sapajus apella (assembly GCF_009761245.1). NCBI lineage: Eukaryota > Metazoa > Chordata > Mammalia > Primates > Cebidae > Sapajus > Sapajus apella. The sequence continues at coordinate 4,885,030 of NW_022437014.1, read as the reverse complement.
TCTGATGACTAGAGTAGGTTCCATGCCCAGATAGAGGCATCAGATACTTCAGAAAGTAGGGAAGAGCGGCCTCCGGAGTTCAGGTCTCAAAAATAAACCAGTCCAGATCCATGAGCTGAGGTCTGAAGTTTAAGACCGATGGCCATTACTGTTTACACAGACAGAAGACTGAAATTTGATCTCCCTTCAGCTCAGCCAATAAGATGACGGGCAGAAGTGCTAGGCTATTCCTCCTTAGACTCAGCTGCCGAAGGCCCTGTGGATGGCCTGCTGGGTCTGGGCTGCTGTTCCTGCCTAAGGACTGCAGAGCTCTCCTGCCCCTGTCCTCAGGACCCAGGGCCTCTATGTACAGCTTTATCCCAATGATGCCTGGGCATTCTGACAGCAGGTGAGGATTCAGTGGACTTCCAGAGTGTTCCTTCTAAGCAGCTGAGAGGTTATGAAACCAGTCCAAATTTCCAGTGCTAAAAGCGGCAGGCAGCCCGCTATGCCGACACTGCTGTCACAAAACCCATGGTTGAGCACAAGGCAGCCATTATTTCTTTGTGATCCTGAGAATGTTTTTATTGCCTGTATTGTTTTCTAACTTTGGAAGCACCAAATAAGGATGCCTTTTGGTGCAAGGTAGGAACCAGGACTATTTATATGATCTCATTCTTTCTTACATAATATATTAAACAGGCTCTTTAGGCCTGAGTATGAAAGAGCCGACTGCTGCCTCTGGACAAACGTGTGCTGCTCCCAATGAAACTGGGGTGACTTGGCTGTCAGACGGCTGAGGGACAAACTTTCCTCTTTAGCAAGGATATGATAGATAAAGAACAGTTTCCAAGCATGGAATATAGTGCTCTGGAAAAGAGCCACTGGGGGAATATGAAAAACAAACAAATTCCTTTAAAGCCCAAATCAGCAAATACTTCCCATCATTTACAAATGTGCTTGTCTACCTTCCAAGCCTGCAAGGTAACCTTTGAGAAAGGGCCCCAGGTACCTCTCTGGAGATCATTCAAGATCTCTTCCGGTGAGCTGCTAATGCAGGCAAAATGGAGCCTAGGCCAGAAGATCAGTCTCCTAACTGTTAATACAGTGATATTTCACTCTTAGTCACTTCGTGGGAAGATGCATAGCTGGTTTCAGAGCAACAAATTACTTTATAGTTGCACTTCATCATTTCATTGTTCCCATGTTACAGACAGACATTTTATGGTAATTGATCTTGATTTAGTACATATATAGACTTATTTATGTACTACCTTGTTCCAAAAAGAATTTTAAATGACTTACAGGTGGTCTTAGAAATTGCCCTACATCCTTATAACCCTTAAAAAATAATACCATTCTTGCCGGGCGCGGTGGCTCAAGCCTGTAATCCCAGCACTTTGGGAGGCCGAGGCGGGTGGATCACGAGGTCAAGAGATCGAGACCATCCTGGTCAACATGGTGAAACCCCGTCTCTACTGAAAATACAAAAAATTAGCTGGGCATGGTGGCACGTGCCTGTAATCCCAGCTACTCAGGAGGCTGAGGCAGGAGAATTGCCTGAACCCAGGAGGCGGAGGCTGCGGTGAGCCGAGATTGCGCCATTGCACTCCAGCCTGGGTAACAAGAGCGAAACTCTGTCTCAAAAAAAAACAAAAAAAAAACAAAAAAAAAACACTATTCTTGTCTAATAAGTTAGATTAACAAAAATTCCTGATAGCCTTTATACAGCTAAAGTTAAAAGCAGATCAAACCTAGTGTCCAAATCCTCCAATTTTAAATTTGGAAACAAATCCCAGAATGATAGGGCACCCTCTCAGTGGCCCTGTGAACCTTGGTCAGCTCTTTCTGAAGTCCCACAGAATCCTAGCTATAGGACAGATAGGTAGAAGAGGAGGCGGAGAGTGACAGATGCCACATCATGACAAAGTGAGACGTCTGCAGATGACTGAAAATAGTCTCCCACGATTGGTTTTAATCTTCCCACCTTCCCTCCACCCTCGTGCGCCCTCTCTGCTTAGGAAGAGTAAAGATGACTTTATGTAAGTGACTGACAGGCATCCCAAGGCTCAAAAAAATTTAAAAGGAAAAAAAAAAAAAAAAAACAGCTGGATGTGGTGGGATATGCCTGTAGTCCCAGCTGCTCCAAGAGCTGAAGTGGGTGAATTGCTTGAGTCTAGGAGTTTTGGGCCAGCCTGGGCAACGTGGCAAGACCCCATCTCTAAAAAAATAAATTAAAAATAAAAACAAAAACAAATCCCAAAATAGAACAGCTAACTATACCCTGAAGAAAAAAAATCTATAATCAGAAAAGGAAGCAGTATATGGGGGTAATGGTGTGACATCTTCCTTCTCCCCAGCCCCCACCTGCCCTAACACTGCTCCTCATCCCTGTCCCCACCCTCAATACCTCTGCAGTGCCTCCCCTTCTCTTGCCCCAAAGTTCAACTTCCTGCTAGGGTCCTGTGGCACCTCTTCCCTGAGGTGTCAGTTCAGGCCTATGCGTTGATCCCTGATGATGTAAGCTTTGATTTCATGCCTGCCGGCAACTGGTTTGTCACTACAGTCACTGGCACTGAAATGTAGAAACTTACTCTGAGACAGGTTCAGATTTAGGCTTCACACACACTGACTATAGAAGTCTAGAAGATTGAGTTCACTCCATGTTTTCAGTAAAGTCCAAGACTCCAGGCCTGACACTCAAGACAGTCCACACTCTTGTCCCAAGCTGCCCTCTGTACCTCTCCCTTTCCCTAACCCTGTGCCTCACTCAGCCCAGCCTCTGCCTTGGCTGTGCCTCCTCCTGGATGAACGCTGCCCACCTCTCCTTGAAGGGCAAATCTACACCTGTCCTTTGACAAACTCATTTAACAACCTCTCCCATTGCACTCACAAGGTGCCAGGTGCTGTTACAAGTGCTTTCCATATCTCACTTAATCCTTACAACAACCCTAGGTACTATTATGATCCAAATTTTAAAGATGAGGAAGCAGAAGCACGGAGATGGGACCTAGCTTGCTCAGGAAGCCATAACAAATAAGTAGTAATGCCAAGGTTCAAACCCCAGAATCTGTGTCCCCAACAAAGATGCTGCTGGGCTGCCTCTTCCGTAAAACTCCCATATCCCAACTCTAGCTAAAATTAATTTTTCCTTCCAAGTTCCAGAGCTCTCCAGCGAGCTCTCTCTTATGGTCTAACCATTTTCTACCTAACTTTCAACATACTTATCTTTCAGTTTTCATCTTTCCTGGCAGATGGTAAGCTCCTTGAAGACAGAATCCATTTCTGATTCAATTTGGGTTCCCTTAGCCACGCCTGAGCTCTGCGCATGCTTGGTGGGTGCCTGTCAATATTTGTGGATGGAAGGAGGGGGGAAAAAACATTCACTCAGCTAAGAGATCCCCTACTGGCGTGAGAACACCTCATTCTTTGTGTTCATCTCTCTGTGGTTGCAATTTTTATATTTACTTTTGTTGTATTAGGAGCAATTTTCGCTGCTATTGGTAAGGAATGCAGGTAGTCTTGAAGATGAAAGCTATGTCTTATGAGCATGGGGAGGCAACAGCGGTCAAGTTCTCCTCTGTTCCTCCCACATACAAGAGCTACTTGAGGAGGTGGTAACAATGGTATGAAGACAACAATTGCAGCAATAACGGCAGCTACCATCAATCACATACCATGTGCTAGGTCCTTTATCCTGAATTCATAATCCTTTCAATAATCCTGCAAGCCAGGCTTCATTATCCTTATTTTACAGATGAGAATTATGATTCAGAAAGGTTAAGTCATTTGGTGGTAAAAACATAGTGCTGAGGCTTGAACCCAGTTCTGCCCTTCCCCAGGGTTGGTCTGGCTCCGTCCTCTATGTAGCAATGCCTTTCTTAGCCCTGTTGGAGCTTAACTCTCTGTAGGAGCTAAGAAAGGCGAGTCCCCTGGGCCCATTCATCCTTGGCTTCCTGGATTTTCTGTGGTTTTGGTCTTTTAAGTGAAAAGCTACCCGTACACATGAATGTTTCTTCCAAGAAACCAGATGAACAGTAACCTGCTTTCACAAAGCTCCGCGAGTCCTTAATGACTAGGAACAGACTGGACAGTGATCACAAAAATGTACCAAGAGATTTACAAGAGGGCGGTGCAGACGGGGGCGGTGAATGAGGGATGGGGCCAGACAGACTTGCTCGGAGTCAAACAGGCAGAGCGAGAACTAAATGTTCTGTTCAGAAGAAAGGATACATCACTTTTCATTAATCTATAAAGTTGTCTTGGTTGGGCCACAACAAACACTCAATGCATTCACAACGTGGCCACAAGAACATTTTACTGGTCTGGGTGTCAATGTGTTTCCTTTACACAGGAAAATCAGTGCGCAGTGCTTTTCACCCCGGGGGTGTGGGGTGGGGACAGAAGGGAATCCCTCAAAATGCAGCACACACTTAAACATGATTCAGCTCTGATTCATCAAATCTGGAATATTATTCGGTTCACTCCAGGATTCTTGATGCAAAGTGTTCCCTGCACACTGGCAACGTCATCTTTCCGTGCTACTTAAGCGATAGACAACTTTCTTTAACATGCTCTGAAGCTCACAATATGTTGAAGACAGACTTTTCTGTGTGTGAGAGAAAAGAGATGCTAATTATAAGCAGCAGCAGCAGTACCTACTGGGGGCCTAGTTAAAAACCAACACTAACAGTGGACTAAAGAAAGGAGTGCTAGCCAGGCGTCGTGGTGGGTGCCTGTAGTCCTAGCTACTCGGGAGGCTGAGGCAGGAGGACTGCTTGAGCCTTGGAGTTCAGGGCTGCAGTGATGATCGCACCACTGCACTCCAGCCTGGGCAGTGGAGTGTGATCCTGTTTCTCTTAAAAAACAAATCAAAGAAAGAAAGAAGTGGTGCTTCTAAAGATAAAGCTCTCCTTAAATATTCTTTATCAGCTTGTTTCAGCCAAACTTGACATATTCGGTACACATTTCTAGCTGTGATGATTTCAACCCTGTGACTTCTTTCCTGAGTATTCCGTGGAAAGCAGGTGCTCTGGGGAGCCTTGGAAGAGGGCAGCATAGCAGCCTCCCCTTCCCTAATGGGCTCCAGGCTGGGGTGTGTGAACTAAACAGTCAGTCCCTTAGCTCTGTCTCCACTAATGAGTAGGATGTAAGGGAGAAAATGCGGGTAAAGTGTTCATAGAACATGATGATGATCCGGGCTGCAGCCACTGACTCCACAACCCTGCAGATACACCTCCTTCTCCCATGGATGGCTTACCAGTGGTATTTCTCCTCAATTTAAATTAGAGGAAGAAAAAGCATGGTAGCCTAACCTAAATGTCCTTTGCTCTACGGCCTCGGGCATCAATTGGAGGTTCAGCCTTCTTTGTGAACACTTCAGTGTTCCAGTCTGTCATTCCTTCCTGATCCTGCAGCGTGGCATTGTGGAGAGTGAACAGCCCGGGCTCAGGAGTCAGCCTCCCTGGCTTCACACCTGACTGTGTCACTCACTAGCTTTGTGACCTTGGGCAAGTTACTTTACCTCTCTTGCCTCACCTGTGAAATGCAGATGAGAATAGTATCTATCTCATAAGAATGTTATAGGGAGAAAACCAGAAGGGGGATTAATGAAAACTGTCAGTGCCACATGAAGTGTTAGTTTTGTTTTGTTTTGTTTTTGAGATGGAGTCTTGCTCTTGTTGCCCAGGCTGGAGTGCAATGGTAAGATCTCAGCTCACTGAAACCTCCATCTCCTGGGTTCAGTCTCCTGCCTCAGCCTCCTGAACAGCTAGAATTATAGGCATGTGCCACCACGCCCGGCTAATTTTTTATTTTTAGTAGAGATGAGGTTTCTCCATGTTGTCAGGCTGGTCTCAAACTCCTGACTTCTCAGGTGATCTGCCTGCCTCGCCTTCCCAAAGTGCTGGGATTACAGGCATGAGCCACTGAGTCCGACTGTTAGCTAGTATTTTTTTTTCCTTCCTGTCTTCTTTCTTTTCCTTGGTTTCTACAAATGTTTACTGAATATTCACTAGATCCTAACACAAACAAATACAGACAAGTCCCTGCCCTCCAAGTAAGGACACAGATAGAAAGCTACAGTAGAAAAAAATCACCAATCTGGCATTTGGGGAAACTAGACTCTGGTCCCAGTACTGTTACTAACCCTTCTGTGGCTTTTTCACCTGTGAACTCCAAGATCCTTTTAGGGGATCATGACAAATAAAAAATAAGTTTACTGCCAGGCCCCACATACCATGCCATCTGAGCAATTCTACGTTAAGTACCCTCAAAATTCCAAGGGGAGAGAAATGGCTTCGAGTTGGGCCAGTCCCGGGAGGCATCAGAGACCCAGAGTTTGTGCTTGGCCCTCCAGGATGGCTTGGAGACTGGGAGGTGGAGGTGAAGGGAGCTGTTTCACGTGAAGGAAAGAAACTGTACAAAGGTACAAGCTGTGTGGAAGAGGAGCGGGGCCGCAGGACCTGGGGCTGAATCTGAGAACTGGTTTCAGAAAAGCAGAAGGGACAAAACCCCAGAAGGTCATCCTGTAGAGGGCTGGTGTGATCTAAAATAATGGGCAGTTTTTGAGGTGGAAATCCGATCAGAACGGCAGTGTGTGGTGATGCATCTGGTAGCGGCCTGCGGGAGGGCCGGGGTGGAGGGAACAGCTGGAAGACAACTGCGCCAGGAAGGCATGACAAACAGAGGGTGAGGGCAGAGCCCTCGGGGCTCCCGAGGCAGGCGGGCCCACCGCTCAACAGCTGTCCAGTCTGGGGTGCACACATAACCTCTCTTGTCCACAGTTCCCTCCATTTAGAAAGAAGACAACATAAGCAAAGGCTAAGCACGAGTGCGTGGTGCATGGTAGAGGCTCAGTAAGCAGGACCTAGAAAATAAAGTAATGGGTGTGAGATGAGCTGGGATTGAAAAATTACTATTTGCCTGAGTTACTGGTGAAACAAATCGCATGTGACAGCAAGAGAGAGAGGGGGTCATGGAGCCGTCCCCCCAAGTCACCGGCCCTGGGTGGTAGGAAAAAGACAACAGAGAGGGCTGATGATCCCAGGTGAATAGCCGGATGTGGAAGAATGACATTTGCCTCTCCTTGGCTCTTCCATGAGGTGACCCAGGGTAACTGGACACTGTGGCTGCCTGTCCTGGTCACCATGTGTAACAAAGGCAGAAACACAGGAGAGAGCAAAGCCAGTGCCTTCCCTGTACTTGGAACTTTGACCTACAAACACAGGGACCCCTAGGGAAGAAATGAAAAGTTCCACCCTTAAACTTCCAGCTCAAAGATACCATTGCATCTCATAAAGACACAGTAAGCATTATCATTTCCATTTTCAAGATAAGGATATTGAGCTGAGGTCACTTGCAGAGTTGGCAACAGCTGAACCCTGAGCTGAGGACTTCGCCTTGAACTTGAAAACCTGTTCCCCTCCCAGCTGTCTCTTAGGGCTGTTTTCCCCTCAACCAGCCCTCACAAGCTGTCCTAAAACTGCTCTGCAAAACAGAAGAGCATGAAATTAAAAATTAAATAGGTGCTTCTGCATCTATTTCAATCTCATTTATTTTTAATGACTGCTGAGGTTACGCCTTGCACAAAAGGTGAGAGGTTGGTTTAAATCTTGATTTATCTCTTGGTGGACTAGTAAAGTATTCTCATTCTGGTCAAGTGAAGAAAAGGACCATCAAAAATGTCACACTTACTTAACTTTTCTTAAAACTAAGAGTCCATCTCCTGGGTACTTTCTTCCAGGGTCTTAAGCTCCCATGACTTGACAAGGCTCAGTTTGCTAGACTGTGCTAGTCCTCCAACATATGGGGGTACCTATGTGTCTATAGGCCTATGATTATCAAAGGGTTAATGTTTTCTGTCAATTGCACAAAAATTCCCATCCTAAATGGGAATCATTTGCCTTCTCAGTTAAGTGTCTCTGATGATACATGCTATTTATAAACTGATGGCATCTGGCTCAGAATGGGAGCTAATACAATTATAATCAAAATAATAATACAAATTTGTTAGCAGGAGAATGTCCAGTATAAGCAAAAGCAATTACAGTTGACTCTTGAACAAGGGTTTGAAATGCGTGGGGCCACTTACACGCAGATTTATTCAACCAAACACAGACAGACTGAAAATACAGTGTTTGCAGGATGTGAAATCCATGCTTATGGAGGACCGACTTTTCCTATAGGTGGGTTCTGTAGGGTCAACTAACAGACTTCGGTATGTACAGATATGGGTATCCAAGGGATCCCAGAGCCAATACCCTGGCGTATATGGAAGGACGACTGTATGTTATTAAGCCTATACTAATATGGAAGTAATGAGGAATATCAGGTCACTAATCAAGATGCCCACACAGGAACTGTTTTAAATCCATGTAGCTTTGCTATATCCAGTACTTCCTGTGGGTCCCTCCTTCCACTGATCTTGGGGCCCTCTCTTCACCTCAGTGGCCCAGAACACTTCTGGGGTTTCCCCACAATCATGTGCTACTTCTTATGCCTCATTGCTATAGCTGGGGTGAGCTCCTGTCAGTCATGCTTGGTCAAAGATGGCTCAGAGTTCCTTGCCAGACAATCTGAGGACCCCAAAGTCTCTCTTTTACTAGGTTTTACCTGAACAACGTGGAAGCAATTTGTCTCTTAAACACTCTCCTTGAGCTTTGGGGTTCACATCCTGCACATTTATGTCTCCTTATCAGAATAGAAAATCCATGACTGTATTGCTTAAATGTAAGGAAAATGGGGTTTCAGATTAAGACAAGGCCCTTTCTTTCAAAAGCCTGAAACATCAGAAAGATAGTTATTTGATCGGTTCTGAGTTTAGTCCGGACATTTCGGTTATTCTGGACCCAGAAAATCCTCAGAAATCAGGGTTCATTAGGGATGGTTAGAGAAGACAGAGATGGAGGACTATTAATCAGGAATTAATGAGGATTGAGGAAATCCAACCAATTTTACCTGGAGATCTCTGTGGCCATCCATCTTTTCCACCATCAGCTCTGAATTTGGATCTATGCCCTGACAGGCAAAAGACAAATCTATACTTCTTAAAAGTCCACTCAGGTGAAGTGTCATTAAATTGTGGTACTGTCTAGAACTGCAGAGAGGAACATTGCTTTTCTAGTTAATCCGGCAGCCTTCAGCTGTTCCCCATTAACTTGAGAGACGCATCTAGTGTATGCTCTAGAATAAAACACCTCACATCTATCCAAATTAAACCCTGAAGAGCTATAACTGAAAGAAGGACAGTCTCTTATTTATTGGAGGTGGGTGGATTCCTGTTTTCCCACAAAGTTCATGTTCCGGCATATTTATCTTTGGGATCTGCATTCCTGGGTGAATAGGAATCCAATGATCATACCTGTTTTATGATTTTAAGCATTCCATGTTAGCATAAATTACAGCACATTCATATGGCTTTTATTGTTAAAGATAACAATCACCTCACTGTAAAATATTATTCTTCCTGAGGGTTCTCAAATACCTCTGTTAACATGTTCCAGTATCTACAAGCACTCTCACATTTTTTCCCGCGGTTGTTTGTGCTCTGATGTAGAATCTAGACACGACACTGAGACAGAGGAAGGCCCTTCCAAAATGTTTTTGGACCAAAGAGAATAGAAGACAACTTAAAACACATTGTATTTTAGGACACTTCGAATAAGATTTGTTTCACTATATCCTGATCTCACTTTAGGAGAAATAAGTGTTTTCCTGAACTATCTAATGTCCAGCCACACTTTAAAAAAGTAAAGCTTATTATTTTAAGGAAGAGAGAGAGTGTGTGTGTATATGTGTTTGTTGGATTCACATAATTAAACATATTTAAAACCTTTTAAAGCCAAAGATCAACTCTTTCGTGGAACGAGCACTTTGAAATATAATCTGTTGCTTAACTCCAAATGGTTTCTCCCTGTTTATTTCAGAGTCACATCATAGGAGCCTTAAGTTCTTTGAACTCAACTACTTTGCTTAGAGAGTAAGAAGGAGAGAGAGGAAGAGAGGGGACGGGGCAGAGGAGGAAGAGAAGGAAGCGGGAGACTTTTGGGAGAGGGTAAATGTGGTTCTGCCCACAGTTTCCCTCAATTGGCCTGTGTCCCCAGTGAGCAAGTCAGGGGCGATGTGTGTCTCTGCTCTCCTCAGCCTGGCTCAGTTCTCTGGTAACCTGTCCAGTGAGAGCATCTTTATATGCTCAGTAGACACGTATATACTTGATACAACGCAGCCGGCTGCTGCCACTCCAAAGGACATCCTTTAATCCAAACTATGAGTGTATACTCATCACAGACTTGGTAGAGGTACAGGGACCATGCCTTATCTTTGAAGATGGGTCCACTCTCTGGAATTCCCAATTATCTTTCCTGTATAAACCAGGAAATTTGCTATGATTTTCAGGTTCTGTTTCTTTTAAGAAGAGAAAAAACCCAAAGGCAACTGAAAAGCAATCTGACTGCAGAATCTGCCCAGATTTTTGACTTTCTCCTCAATCTTTTAGTCATCTTGTTTGTATTTAGTTTGGCCTCAATTTAGCAAATTCATCATTAACAAGTCTTTTCAAGGCAACAATGTAATTTTTGAGACAGCTCTCCTTTTCCTACTCCTATTTCATCTGTTGAAATACTATTTAGCTACATGTCTTAGGATAAGTACCACTGGCATGCATAGGTTTGGGAGCACATGCTCTCAACAGGCTCCCAACTGAGCTGATGGGATGGCTCCCTGGAGAGCAGCCCCCTAAATAACTGAGATCTATTCCAATTCTGTAGGGGAAAGAATGACCACATGAGACCTAACCGTCTCTCACCTGATGCCTTTCTATGGACTGGAAGAGTAACTTTGTCTGCTCAGTTTTTGTCGTGAGTTTTTATCTGTGAAGACTATTGGAAAAATCCCCTCCTAAGGCACAGTAACAATGCCATACATAGGACAGAAAATAAAAGCAGTCAAGCCAAGTACAGAAAAACTCTAAGGCAGAAGGCATACTTACCTGATGGCACTACTGCTTCATGTTGTGTCTGAAGATCTTTTGACTAAAATACTTGAATCCCTCAAGTTCAGGCTGGGTTGAAACATCAGCTTAGTTGTCTTGGTTCAGTTTAGAACCACAGTCTATGATTGTACTAATTATTGCTACTCTATAGGGCTTGGAGAAAAATATTTGGATGAAAAGTATCTGAGGCTGGATCCACTCTCAATGACAAGCACAAGCTGGCTAATTCCACCTTGAAACATTTGCATCTGTGAGGGCTGGTATCTTTAAAAGACCTTTATTTACCTCTTACATTTTGTTTATTTATAATGTATTATTTACATCCTGTCAACGTCCATGAAGGATTTGAGGCAGCTTAGCTCTTCAGTTAAGCCCATTCTTAATCAGTTTTAGTCACTTCTCTCTCATCCTGTTACGTCCAACTTCAATGGAGTAGCTTTCCCAGTGTGATTAATTAACTTGGACCCCTGTGGTCTGGGACTTTTACCGTGCAACAAAGGCTGTGCGTCTGCAGAGTCTGTGGCCTTTGGTTTACTGCCCAGTGCAGGGAGTGGTCCAGCAGCACAGGAAACCCTGGCAGAACTTCCCAGGGCATCCCCTTTGGTGTCCAAGACCTCTCTGGGGGACAACGTGGGGTGTGCAGACTGTGTAGGAAATGCAGGGCCGCAGCAGCCCCACACCCTGTGCTGAGGGAGCCAAAGGTGGCCACGAGGACCCTCCCTTGTGAGGGAAATAGGACATCAATAAGCGTCTCATCCAAGCGGAGCACGGAGGCTCCTGCAGCCACCCTAGCACTTTGGGAGGCTGAGGCAAGTGGATCACTTGAGGACAGGAGTTCAAGAACAGCCTGGCCAACATGGTAAAACACTGTCTCTACTAAAAAAAAAAAAAACCACAAAAATTAGCCAGACGTAGGGGCATGCACCTGTAATCCCAGCTACTTGGGAGGCTGAGGCATAAGAATCGCTTGAACCTGGGAGGTGAAGGTTGCAGTGAGCTGAGATCATGCCACTGCACTCCATCCAGGCCGGGCAACAAAGTGAGACTCCATCTCAGAAAAAAAAAAAAATGAAAATAAAAAAATAAGTGTCCCATCCAGCAGGAGTCTCCGCCAGTAAGTACAAAAATCACACACTCTTTCACGTGAAACGAGAAAGGCACAGCCTCAGTCTCAGCTCCTTGTGGACCTCTATCCCTTCAAGTATCATCTAAATGGAGCAAAATATTCACAGGTGTTATTTCAATCTGCCATTTATCTCTGGGCTGACTAGGTCACCTAATTTAACTATGCTGGAGTTTTCCATCTGTAACTTAGTGATGTAAACACCTGCCAGAGAGAGACATGTTTGAAGAACCTCAGGTGACAGCTCCCACATGTAGCTACAGTAAAAAGGCCCTGAGTATTCCTTTGTCCGAGAGTCACTTCTATCTGCCAAATCTGACCGCTGTGTCTGGCTCCCAGCTCCTTGCTCTTGGTTCTTTTTTGTGTGAATGGCAGCTGCCAATCTCAATGCCTGCTCAACATGGTTTTTTCCCAGATAGTGAATAAAGCACTGCTTTCAAGCATATATTCCTGTTACCTAGCCTGCACACCTGTGAGTTCTGCTCTCTCAGAGGATCAGCACTCAGCACCTGGTAAACAATTGTTAATGTAAAGGGCTGTCCTCAGAACAGAGATGCTTCAGGCCACGCAGAGGTGTTTCTCCAATAGTGGGGATGGGCTTGGAGCAAGTCACCATCACCCTTTCACCAAGCTTTTTACAACCAACATCAGACATCTGGGAGTAGTTGGCTGAATCTCTGGGTGTGATCTGTGACTGTGGAAGAGTCACAAAGCCAACTTGCATGCACAAAGAAGGAATCCATGACCCACACTAGAAAGTTCAATAGGATTGAGGTTAACGCACAGACCAAAGAGCTAAACGCTGGCTTTAACTAGGACAGAACTATCTTCACAGAATAGGAGACTCCGGAATAGCAGATTCCTCAAGGGTCTACTTTTGTGGCTTGCTTTCATCTGCTAATTAGAACTCTGTTCTAACCACCTGACTAACCAATCACAGATTTATAAATACAGCCGGCACACCGGGGGCACAGCTTTGTACTCTTCGGGAATAAAAAGGCATCAAGGAAATCTATAGAATCCACATGATATCTAAAATATAGGTATGAAAAAGAATTTTTGTTTTAATATTATTTTAATCTAATAGGTCAAGGTAAGTAAAACTATATCATTGTCCTAGATATTAACATGCATGTGGACCAAAAGATGAGATCTGAATCACACTTTTCTATTAATAAAGCACTTTCAAAATTCTTAAAGCTACATTACGATCTTGCTTGACAGATGAGGAAATTGACGCTTGGAAAAAAAGCAAGTGATCTGCCCGAGGTCAGGAACTTCGGTGTTCTCACTTTAAGTCCGCAATGCCTTTCACTCTGTTATGTTCACACCATTCATGAAACAGAACTTCACTGATCAAGCCCATAGGTGGAAAAACCCTCCAGAGAACCAAAAACATGCCTGAATAGCGTACGACTGATTGGCTCCCCTGAGCTCTCAAAGATTACACACAGAAATTCAGATGTTAACAGGCAAACAATTCTGTGGCTGACAGGACTGGAGGGATACGCTTGGATACCAAGTCTAATAGAAGCCATTCGAAGTTGGTAGTGGGAAATTATGCAGGGATCTCACTTCGTAAAATAGCTGTATAAATGTGGTTCAAGGGGCTACTGTTAAAAGACATAATCAGATTCTAAACAGTGTCTCTCTTTTTTTAACTTTTAAGTTGATACCCTCTCCAGTCCTTCCATCCAGAGCACAACATATGTCAAAGTCAGCCAAGCTGGAAAATGAGTTGTGATGACTGGATTCTTCACCACTGATAGCATCAAGAAAGTCTGTCTCCAGTTTTTCCCGACCTGCCATCCTCCTGTTCTGGAAACCCAAAGCTCCCTGGACTCCTGCTCCCCACAAGGAGATACTCCTCAGTATTAGGGGAAACTTTCTCTGCACACTGAAGTGACTTTGTGACAAAACTTTATGCTGGGGCAAACGGACCTCCAGAGAAGCAGATGGTCATGTGGCCACTGCCTGTGCTGGCTTATGACCCTGGGACAAGCTGCCCTACCCAGCTTCTCAGAGGACTCTTGATTTCCTCAATTAAAATACAGAGAAACTAAAAATAATGCCTACATCCCGTGTTCCTATGAGGATGAAAGGAAATAAGGCGAGTTGTGAACAACACAGCACCGTAGAAAGAAGGGTTTAGGTATCGCTGATGTCTGGAGATTAGATTTACCAAGCCCCTGGAACAAGAGAAGAATGACTGACGAAAGGCCCTTTTGACTTCTCTCCCACCACCCAGCACCAAGCCCCCATACCCCGCAGTGAGGATATCAGGCCACAGGCCACCAAAATTCTGTGTGTGTGTGTGTGTGTGCTATTGTACAGGGTTCTGAGGTTGACCACGTAATGTTGCAGCACACTCAATTTTTAGAGTTCAAAGTCATCCCACAGTCTAACCGCTGGGGTCCTTGGCTTTTTTCCCCACGTTTTTAGGTTTCACGTTATACCTCATGACTATTAGCCCCCTGAGGTTGGGGAGAAGGCAGATTCATTTACCTTTGTTCCCCCAAAGCACCAAGTAGAATATCCATGTAAATATTTGCTGAAGAATGAGACACAGGATGAGGAGTCATTTGATGGCTGATTATTCATGGTCCAGGTCAAGGAAGGTTATGTAAGAGCAACAAAATCTCTCAGAAACCAAAAACGAAAACCCACAAAGCAAAACCAAACAAACCAAAGAGAGAGAGAGACACAGACAGACACACACACACACAGATCTGATAAGAATGGATGCCACCAAGGGAAGATGGCATGTTTCTTGGGAACTGTGAGACTGAGTCCCCAGCTATGACATATTTCAAATGCATTCCACACCCATGGAGATTTTGATCTCATCGGTTCTCAAGAAGCCGAGCAAGGCCCAGGACAGCTGGGTAACCCTAGTGTGTTGAACAAATGTTAGCCTGTGTCTGGGCATAAAAAAGGCTGGGGAAATCTCTGTAAGGGACCAGGAAAACACATCTCCTTTTAATATTACCAACAGTCAGAAACAGGATCAGTTCTGGATTCCAAGTTTTGTCTATTTCCTTCCTTGCCTGATTTCTTCCCTATGACGTCAAGCCCTCAAGTGCCCTGTGAGCCACACATTCTTGATTTACAGGTGTGTAAACTGAGTCTCAGAGAGGCCAACTGACTTGGCCAGGTTATCCTGTCCTAAGCACAAGCCTGGCCCTGATTCCTCTGCCCCCCGTCCCACAGGGTTGAGATGGTGCCCAGCCAGGGACCATGCTTGAATCCTCAGCCTGACTTCTAATGAATGGCAATAGTCATGTGAGGAGATGCAAGAGCATGAAGAGTAAGGATGTTAGGATGGGAAATGAGTAGAGAGGCTTGGAGGAACACTGGGGAAAGGGAATGACCCTCACTTGGAGACTGAGTGGACATGGTACTTGGAGAAGTTCCAAGGTGCTCAGCCAGAGCGACTGTGGGAACATCCCAAGTGGCACAGAGAAGTCAATGACAACGGCTGGGTAAGAAGAGGCTCCTGTTGCACAGGTTGACTGTGATGCGGCCGGATGGCTACTAGGAGCAGGATGTCAGACAAGCTTGTGGACATACGGGTCCCATGCTTAGGATGGGGGCCTAGCTAGAGGTGGGACAAAAAAAAAAAAAAAAAAAAAAAGAAGGTCAAAACTTTGAGGCTGGCTGAGGCCCTGAGGTAGAATATAGCACAGCACCTGTCTCACAAGGGGGTCACTGAGCCAGTGTGATGAGGTCTCGGGGCGGTCTCATCCCTTGGCCTAACACAATTACTTGGAAAGCTAAATAGTTACATTCTCTTTTTATTTTTTGAGACACGGTCATGCTCTGTGACCCAGGCTGGAGTGCGGTAGCATGATCTTGGCTCAGTGCAACCTCCGGCTCCTGGGTTCAAGCAATTTTCGTGCCTCAGCCTCCTAAGTAGCTGGAATTATGAGCACCTGCTACCATGCCCAGCTAGTTTTTATACTTTTTTTTTTTTTATAGAGACAGGGTTTCACCATGTTGGCCAGGCTGGTCTCAAACTCCTGACCTCAAGTGATCCGCCTGCCTCGGCCTCCCAAAGTGCTGGGATTACAGGTGTCAGTCAACAGGCCTGGCCACATTCTGTTTTAAAATTCCTCTCACATCTACTTCATGGTGTTCAATTCATGACTATTTCTGACTGCAAGGTCCTAGAACCTAAAATTGAGCTACTCTGTGGCTGTTAAAGGTATTTTCACACCTACAGAGCCTCAGCTCCTGGGATGGATGGGATCTCACAACCAAGCAGTCTTTAGATTATCCAGACCCAACAAATGCAAAGTAGAACCCAAGGAGGACATTCTCACTTCTAGGGGATTAGTGGAAGGGTGACCAGCTCTTCACTGGCTGATTTGGACAGTCCTTCTATGAAAATCTTAATTTCCACTTACTCAGCACAGCTGACCCCTAGAAAGGAGACTGCTGGTCATTTCACATGGACCACATTACTGCAGAAGACCAGAGAGATGTCCATGCTTTAAGCAGAAAACCCGACAGAGTCTTGACAGCAGGCTGCAATACTCTTTAGCAGAAAACCTTGACTGCAAAGCTGGAAACGATTAGTGCTTCTCACCTACTACCCCTTCTCTTCTCAGAAACTTAGCATTTCTGACTTCTCTTCTGGCAATGAACAAACAAAACAAGAACCTAGTTACATGGTTAATTCTAGCTGTCCTGGAATGTGAGACAAGGAGGCATGGAAGAAACACCTGTCCTTGAAGAGATGGGAAAGCAATAGAGCTTTAAGAAAAAAGTCTTCAATGAAGGAATTGACAGTGTTACAGAAGTTTCAGACGATTACCATTTTAAATTTCTCATTATGCCACATATAGGTGGCAGGTGGATTTATTTGCTTCAGGGGCCAAGGTACCTGGAATACTTTACGGTAGAATATTTTAATGGCCAAATATTAACTGTAATTTATCACTGTAAGTTTAGTGAGGAAATTAAAAAATGATCAAATTACAAGTGTTAGACCTATCTACAGATAAGATGGAATACATGCCTTCCTACAAAAGACATTCTGAATACCAG
Source organism: Sapajus apella (assembly GCF_009761245.1). Classification (NCBI taxonomy): domain Eukaryota; kingdom Metazoa; phylum Chordata; class Mammalia; order Primates; family Cebidae; genus Sapajus; species Sapajus apella. The sequence continues at coordinate 4,867,889 of NW_022437014.1, read as the reverse complement.
TCAATATGCCATTGGCTTCCACTGTAAAATAGTTGTGAAGTTTCTCTGGCGGGCGGGTGGCAGGGGGTGAAGGCAGTAGGAGAAGAAATTAAAAAAAAAAAATCACATCAGTGGTTTCTTTGCCCTCTAGGTTTGGCAAAATATGAGAAATCACATAAAAAGCTAGTTGCAGAATCAGCTTTACTATTATTCATGCAGCTTATTATTTTAAAGAACACCTGTGTAATATCTCAGCATCTCTTAGCACCTGGCAGACAGGTTTGTACTTGGGATATCAAGAGCTATGGGGCTTCTCTTGCCACCACTAAATAAGTCAAAGTTCAGACTCCAGGCGTAAAGACCAAAAAAGGTGGTGACCTAGAAAGAGAAGCTAACTTGGGTCCACATACCACACCTAGAAGCCTTTTTAAAGTTATGACATGGACAGAGAAGCCTTTGACGGTTTCAGATCAAAGCATCTCTCCATACGTCAACAAGGAACAGTCAACTGTAAACGTGATCATGAAAGAACAATCTAGGCAGAGTGACACAGTTGAAGATCCACTGAATCCATGAAGAATAACAAATGGAAACCATAGGTTGTGGAGAGTGAATTCTACAATAAGGAGAGCTGAAGGGTAAGACTCAAACCAATTCTGCCTGTCTGATGTGTGTTCGTTTTTCCATGTCCACCACAAAACTAGCTTCCTCAGTAACATTAGTAATAATACTAAATGTTATTTCATATTACATGTTAACATTTCATATGTGTTGCCATTGATTATATGCAAACACTATTTTAAGCACTTTCCATGTATTCACACCTTTCCTCACCAAAACAAACCTATGATTAATATTATTATCCCCATTTATAGATGATAAAATGGAGGCACAGGGTGGTGAAATAAGTTGCCCAATACCACAAAACTATAAGAGGCAAGGCTTGAATTTGTACCCAAGCATTCTGATTCCCAGGATCTATACTCTTAACCACTATGCTTTAACGTCTCTCAACAAAGAGAAAACAATATCAATGAAGGAGAATGGGCTCTTCCTTAACTTGACTGGAATAAACTCAGTCAATCAATTCCGATTGCACTGATTTCTGTGTTCCTCAAGGAAAGTAAGCATCGTAATCACCACCCGTGCATCCACTCCCTAACCCCAGCTGCGGGAAGGACATGAGACTGGGGGCAGACTGATCCATCCATGTGGTCTCTGTAATAGCATATCTTTCATCCACAAAATAATGAGCTATTTTTGTTTATGGAGTAGCCTCCTGTAAGCTTGGACGTGTTAGTCTTTCCAGGTCGTCCAAAAAATATGTGATAAAAGTCCAGCTTCAGATCTGCAAAGCTGAGTCTCAGATCCTAGTCTTGGATGAAAAAGGCCAAGGAAGAACAGTGTCCCTTGAAATCGAACCCGAAATGGTCATCCAGCCTAATTTACGTCTCTGCTATATGGACTATCTAAGAGAATAAAAATCAACACCATTTCCTAAGCACTGAGCACATGTGAGCCAGGCACTGATGTGCTGTCATTACGTCCTCTTCCTCATGCACGCTGCTGCCCGAGAGACGGGTAGGGACTCACCAATCACAGAGTGAAGGCTGGGGGTTCCCAAGTATCATAGACCAACACTGCTTCTGTGACAAAATTTTTGTTGACCTGTGGCTAAACAGGAAAAACCCGGATAACACAGTACAAGTTTTTCCTGAAGCTACATGTGTATGGGATTGAGGACTAGCCTTCATTCTGAGATTCTTCCTGCTTCTAATGCTGAAGTGCCTATTCTGTCATGAAAAGACTGTAACATTACATGACAATTTCAACATTGCTGGGTTTTTTTTTTTTTGAGACAGAGTTTTTTGCTCTTATTGCCCAGGCTGGAGTGCAGTGGCATGATCTCGGCTTACCATAACCTCACAACTTCCGCCCTCCGGGTTCAAGTGATTCTCTTGCCTCAGCCTCCCGAGTAGCTGGGATTACAGTCATGTGCCACCATGCCTCACTAATTTTGTATTTTTAGTAGAGACAGAGTTTCTCCATGTTGGTCAGGCTGGTCTCAAACTCCCGAACTCAGGTGATCTGCCCGCCTCAGCCTCCCAAAGTGCTGGGATTACAGACATGAGTCACTGTGCCCAGCAATATTCCTGTTTTTAATATCCTTATCTCTCAAGATCAAAGCTAAACACTCTGTTAAGCCTCCTCAATTAAAAACAATTTTTTAAAATGGTTACATCACAAAATCCCAGTGTGGGATCACTGGCCCAGGGGGTTGCTATCCTGGGTTTCTCCTGACCTCAACCATGGAGTTTCCCAAACAAAAAGACCACTCTAATAGCCTGAATGTACCCTGTGCTGCTGCTGTCTTCCTTACTAAGCTCCCATCTGACCTCCTGTCACTCCCTCAGTCCCCAGTGGCTGCTACTAGTAGGAATTCCCTGTCCTTCCTGGCCAAGCTGACATGCTGGGCAGAGTTCAGGACACAGCTTTAAATGTGGTTTCCTGATTAAAAGGGAGACTCCAGTTAGACAGGAAGGGGCTCAAGCTTGGGTATTATATGTCATCGTCATCTACCGGTTCTGAGAAATGAATACGTCAACTGAAATGACCTGGAGCAAAGCATCATTCCTGAGAAAATCCCCGGCAACCCAGCGAGAGACTCTTACCATTGTACTCCACCGTTTGTGTCTTCTTTTGGCAATAAAGCGACACACTTAAGACTCAGTTACTCTAAAATACTTTTATGCTGAATGGTATTTGCAAAGGCTAACAATGGCTGGAAGAAATGAACACTAGGAAGCACCAGACGCAACATCTGTAGGCTAAGACAGAGGGCAGTGAGAGGAGAACCGCACAGTGGGAATCGGAAGATGGGGTGGTTGAATTGGTCCTGCCATTCTACTGTCTCAGAATCTTAGTGGAAGTCATTCTCAGGTCTTCTGCTTCCTCGCCTACAAAATAAGATAGAGCTAGTCATGCAAAAATCCTAAAGTTCTGATCTAATTTATTGCCTCAAGAGAAGCAAAGGCTACTTTCATATATGATAAGAAGGATGGTGAAAAATAATATTGAGAGAGGCTGGGCATGGTGGCTCATGCCTATAATCCCAGCACTTTGGGAGGCCATGGTGGGTGGATTACTTGAGGTCAGGAGTTCGAGACCAGCCTGGCCAATATTGTGAAACCCCGCCTCTACTAAAAATATAAAAATTCACCAGGCGTTGTGGCAAACACCTGTAATCCCAACTACTTGGGAGGCTGAGGCAGAAGAATTGCTTGAACCTACGAGATGGAGGCTGCAGTAAGCTGAGATCACACCGCTGCTCTCCAATCTGGGTGACAGGGCAAGACTCTGCCTCAAAAAATAATAGTCATATTAAGAGGAAATCTTGAGGGTGAAGTGAAAAGTTCTTCAGGGACCTCAAGACCCTGCTTAGACATGATGAAAAACAGCTGATGGAATGGAACCCTGGAAACAGCTCCAGTGGGGTTCTCTGGAGGGTGAGGTTCCAACCACAGTGCAGGAATAAAGAACGAGGCCTACATTGCTGAGAGCAAGGAAGAGAAGGTAAGAGGGAAAGAAGGAAACAGGGAGAAAGAAATATAAAAAAAGCCAAGGGCAAAAATAAGTGGGATCTTACAAGCAGCAGGGAGCACATGAGAGGGCATGAATGAAGACAGGGCTGTGTGAGGTTCACAGTGAACGGCTGGAAAGGCAAGGAGGAAAGACAGAAGTCTCACTGAGGGAACGAGCAGACGAACAGAGAGAGAGCAAAAATGGAAGAAAAAAGAGAATCAGGATTCTCATTTCAAATATAAACAGGATTACTTAACTCTCCCACCATCCATTCAGCAAAAAAGTTACCAACGTGAGGTCTCCTGGCATCCTGCCACTGTGTCTCCATAAAGAGTCTGAGATTAAGTAGAGAAAACCCACACTCTTAAAGAGAACAATATAGTACCATTTTCTGCTGTGAACACAGATGCAGCCCATCTGTACACAGATATGAAAGAAAAAAAGAACTGTACAAAGGGTCTGTAACCTTAAAAAAAAAATTCTGGGCTAGGCTATCCAGAAATAGAACATTTTGATTACAAAATAAAAACTAGGTCAATAAGATAATGGACACGGCTTAAATGAAAATCACAGTATTTGTAATGCGCTAAAAATGGTATCAATGTTACTGCAGAGAAGAAATATAATTAAATGTATTTTTAAACAGCAGCTCCCCGCCCCAGTCCTACAAGTCCCAGGCCAGCTACCAGTATTCCTCCACCTCATCAGAGAGGAATGTGCTGGCATGCCGCAAGTTGGTCTGAAGAATGCGGAGTTTCCGTACTACTTCAGAAGATCCCAAATGACACTGGTTAGCTACATTCCTTCACTTTTAGATCACTGTTATTCATTTATAAAGCAAAGGAATGGAAAGGTTAGGGATTTGACCATATAAATCTCTTTTACCATTTTTACGATATGGCCAGGAAACACGCAAATGCAGATATAACTGCCATGGTTCCCAGGCTATTGAAACAAAAGACTTTGGGAGAATTGTAGACGGTTATGTGAGGTGGATGTAGATAGATCCTAAGAGGCTTACGCACAGGCTAGGAATTAGGATAAAGGGTAGAAGTGTGAAGTTCTGGTGTGCTTTCAACAACTTGTGGTCTGATCTTTTGGAGAAACACTAACTCTTGAGTGTAATTCATCATCTAAACCCTCCCTTAGAAAAGAGGGGCAAAGAGGAGCGAGATGAATTAAACCTAAAGGATATGGTCCCAGATGGTGAATACAATTACCAAAGTCGGTACAAGAAGGTGGCTACGGCATTTCTTCAAGTGTCTATATGAGAGTCATGGCCAAAGCGTCTGTCTATGATGAAACATCAATGGCCCTTCCAAACTTGGGGCAAATGGAAATCAGTGAGACATTATCTATGAGGAATGTATTACTATTTTGGATCATATATATTATTCCTTTATTAAGGGAAATTTCAATGACATTTATATCTCCCAAATCTCAAATAAAATATCTGCATAACTGCATATAAATATTAATCATTCAAAAGAGGTTATTTTAAAAATCTCTTGAGGATAGTGCATATTTACTATTAAGTTCATGAAATGAATTAACTCTTTATGTTTAAATTCCAGCATATGAACCATTAGTTGCAAAGCATCATTCATCCTTAGAAAGTATAAGCTTACCTCCCATGAAGAAAATCTGTTAAATGACAAACAAAAGAGAAGACGGGGACTTACTCACTGTGTGAAATCACTAATGTAATGCTAAACTCCCTAAGTGCAATGAAGTGTGTTTGTGTAATATCATTAAGTCAGTGCCCATATCACCTCCTCTTTACTCACTGCATTACATTAAAAGGTATCTCAATAAACAGCAAGTTGACAGACACCATAACCATGGGTTCCTTCTGTGACTTAAGGAGCACCAAACCCCTGGAAATCTGAGTCAAGTAAAAGAAATCACTACAATAGGTCTTGAGGATTTCTAAACCAAGAGAAAGGCCAAAGAGTTCAGGATCATCTGAGCTCCTCTCTTATTTACAATTCCTATCACCAGGGCATCTAAACCATGAAGTGAAAATAGTGAAAAAATGTGTGGCAAGGGTCACTGCAGACTGGGGAAGCTCTGCGAATATCCAGAAAGCGAGGTGCTTAGTTTTCTGAAGAAATGCATTCAGTTGATATATATTTTTAAAACTCTGACCTTCTGTAACCTCAGTTTGGAGACCTCAGTAGGGATGAAAGAAAATAACTAAAAGGTCAAGCAAGTAAAGAACGCTGAAAGAATGCTCAGTGCAAGCATACAACGTGGGGCACGCCTCTGTTCTGTGAGTCTGGTGGGAAAAAATAGATTATTTATAGGGAAAGGGAAACAAGATGACAAAATTAGCTCTTGACAAAGAGGAGAAAAGCTTATGTTGGGAAAAGCTGGGTGGGAGGGAAAGGCGTTGGAGTTATTGCACTGTCACAGGATGGAACTGGTGTAGCAGTGACTTTGGCATATTTTGGCTTCTCAGCAGGGAAGAACCAGTTGGGGGCTGGGGAAACCAGTGTTTTTGGAGAAAGAGAAACATCTGCTTAAGCACGAGTGTTGGAAGGAAGTCTTGTTCCCTACTGCCAACCCACAAGGCATGACCACAGGCCAGTCGCAGGAGCTGCTATGACAAGACGATAAGGAGGCAAGATTGAGCCACTACTGATTAATGCCCGGAGATCTCCAACAATGGGCCATTCCCACAAATGCAAGAAAGGAGAAATCACCCGCCAATAACCTGGGGCTCTCTCCTATAAACAGGCTTATGGAAGGCTTATCTATTTAAGCAACTACTGGTGACTCATGCAGGTTCAGAAACAGACTTCGTAATCAACATTTATTGACTATGAGTCAATAAATGATGTAAAGGTTTATCAACAATATGTAAACCCTCTATCTCAAGTCTTTTATCAGAATTGGTAACAAGTTTTGAGTCTGACTGATTTAATTTACTTTCATTCACTTCCTTTCTGTTGACTTTGGCAGGCAAGGATCAGTGAATTACAAGAGGTAAGTGGAACTCAAGAGAATACTCTCTGGAATATGTGTTCCCTTAGAGTTCTTCAAAATCCCTTATCTTGCCCTACTGGTGTATCATAAGTTAGTAACAGTAACAGAAAATCTTGTTTTTTTTTAAACTAAACTTTCCAATGCCTAAAAGTCTAAATAGACTAAGAACAAATGCCAAATATACCAAGATGTGCCATTTTAATGGGAAAAATAGGAAATATGACATGTAAATAGAAATCCCACATTTATAACAGCAGGCAAGATGATTATGTGTGACAAATACTTACAGGCCAATGAGAAAAAGTAGAAAAAGTTCCTCCTTCCAAAATAATCTTTTTACAGCATACGATTCTCCTAAATTCTGACACTTATGTCTGCTTGAAAAAACAATTTCAGTCAACACTTCCCACTCTGTTATTCAACCCTGAGGAATGCAATTTTTATCAAATGGCCCCAAAATACTTTCATGCACAAGAAGCAGGCACCAATTGACTCTCAACAACGTCACCCTACAGCTTGACTTCTACCCTGTCGCTATGTCGTCAGGTACTAAACCTGGAATTCTCTATGGCCCACTCCTTCTCTCCTTCCTCCTCCTTTGAGGACTATCCCAAAGCCTCTGAGTGTGGGATTCTTTCCAGTCATCACCACTGCACACAATGCAGTTCCCTTCAAAAGACAGCTTTTCAGCTTCAATGATAAGCAGAATGGCATGCTCCTCTCCTGGGTCAACTCCTTTCCACAACAGGGTCCTGCAACTTCCCACTCCCTAAAACCTCTGTCTGACTCTGAATACTTCTGCCATTCAGCGTCTCTTTCCCTTCTGGCTCCTTTCTACCTTTAAAAACCTTAGTAAGTCACCATTCACCAAATCATGAGACAACTCCAGGATCACATGTTCAACTCCTACTTGACAGCCTCACCAGGACGTCTAATGGGCACGTCTAACTTATGTCCAAAACTTGATCTTGGTTGGAAACCTGGTACTCATTCAGTACTCCCATCTCAATCAATGCTACCACTCAATTACTCAGGACAGAACTTTGGAATCATCCTCCACTCCCCTCTTTCTCTCACACACATCTCATTCGACAACAAATCCAGGCGACTCTGCCTTCACAATGTCTCTCCAGAAACCAACCACTTGTCTTCACAGCTGCCACTGCTGTCCTGCCTGAGCCACTGCCTCTCCCACCTGGCATACTGAAACAACCTAAATGAGCTCCCACCTCCTCTCTCACTCTTCATTACTCTCTGTGCCACCTTCAGAGTGGTCATTTTCAAAGGTCAAGAAAACTCTTTCATTCTCAACTCTTCCAAAGGCTTCCCATCACACCTAGAACATAACCCCAAGTTTTACATGACCCACCCAGCTCCTGGTAGCCCCAGAGCCTACAAGTTACCTCTCCAACTTCATTTCCTCCCACACTTTGCCTTGCTCAGTCCATTCCAGTCACAGTGACTTTCTTACTATTTTTCAAACACACAACTCTGAATATCATCTGTGCACATAAATTAAATACTACCTCTATTCAAACATTAAATTGATGCATCAGGCCGGGCGCGGTGGCTCATGCCTGTAATCCCAGCACTTTGGGAGGCCGAGGCGGGTGGATCACGAGGTCAAGAGATCGAGACCATCCTGGTCAACATGGTGAAACCCCGTCTCTACT
>NW_022437014.1:4853636-4854667 GCF_009761245.1 Sapajus apella | reverse complement strand
AAAAAAAAAAAAAAAAAAAAAAAGATAGAGCTGCTCCCCCATCACTAGGCTGGAAGCCTTGAAGTAGCTGTCAACCTTCACTGTGCTTCAACCCACAATAAGTTGGCTGCCAGATCCTCCCATGTTCCCCAGCACAGAAGTCTCAATTTGCCCTTTCCTCCTCCTTCCTCTATTCAGAGTCCTGTGCCTGCCCCGGCCATCTCCTCACTGAAACCCCACACCTCTTCCAGTTTCTCTTAGTTTCCACCTCTTGCTATAACAAGTATCCTTCCAGAAGTCTCCCAAAAGATTCTGTCTATAGCCATGTTCAGGTCCCAGGGAGTCAGTCTCCATTCCCCTCCCACTTAATTCTCCCATTGTCTTCCACAGCCCATACGCAGCTACTGCAATTAATTAAAAATCCAGTTCCTCAGCTGCACTGAGCACGTTTTAAGTGCTCAAGGGCCACATGTGGCTGGTGGTCACCCTACTGCACAGTGCAGCTGGAGGGCATTCCATCAGCACAGGAAGTTCTACTGGATAGCACAGAACCCACCCCCTCTGGTAAACCTATTCGATTTCCACAACAAAGTCTATGAGAATAAATCCCATACCCAACCAGCCCTTTGAACCTGATTTTTTACTAAGATCTCATGTTTCAATTTTAAGACGCTCCTGAAACATTCCTCCTTGATGTCCGCCCCAATTTTAAGGGAAAGGTATATTACACCCCCTCTCTCTATCCCACATAAACATGACTTCCCTTTCATAAAAATTCTCTTCTAGGGCTGGGCGCGGTAGCTCAAGCCTGTAATCCCAGCACTTTGGGAGGCCGAGGCGGGTGGATCACGAGGTCAAGAGATCGAGACCATCCTGGTCAACATGGTGAAACCCCGTCTCTACTAAAACTACAAAAAATTAGCTGGGCATGGTGGCGCGTGCCTGTAGTCCCAGCTACTCAGGAGGCTGAGGCAGGAGAATTGCCTGAACCCAGGAGGCGGAGGCTGCGGTAAGCCAAGATCACGCCATTGCACTCCAGCCTGGGTAACAAG
>NW_022437014.1:4824486-4853536 GCF_009761245.1 Sapajus apella | reverse complement strand
GGCGGGAGAATGGCCTGACCCCAGGAGGGGGGGGCGGCGGTGGGAAACCAAGACCCCACCATTCCCCCCCAGCCTGGGTAACAAGGGTGAAACGCCGTAAAAAAAAAAAAAAAAAAAAAAAATTCTCTTCTATGAAGAGTAAATATTTACATATTAATATTCAATGGATACCTTTTCCAATTCTGCTCAGCTGTTATGCATAAGCACATAGTAAATGTGCTCAACACGTTGATTATTTTAGACTGAATGGTCTTGGAGGCAGAGCCAATATTCAATGGTGCCAAGCACAGAAAGCTCTATTTATAAGAGTGATAACGCAGTGGGGAAGCAGTTAGGCTTTGGAGTTACCCAGGCCTAGAACTGTTCTGCCACTTACTAGCCAGGGACCCTGGACAAGTTACTTAATCCCTCATCATCCTCAGTTTAAGTATTAGTAAAAGAGAGAAAAAGATAACTGTCTTCCTTAGGAGACAAGCGATGATTAAACACGATCACACCTGCAAATCAATTAGCAGTGGTTGATTCATAGTGACCACTCATTAATATTAGTTGATAAAGATGATAATGTTTCAATCATTTAAAATCATTATAAACAAGATAAACTTAAATAATACTTGAGGAGTTTAAAAGCAAGACGAAAAGATATCCCAAATGTAAGTATTTATCTTATAGAGTCAAATGAGTGTCTTCAGATACAATGTAATAGATACTACTTGAATATCAAACATTGGAAAATACGTATCAGAGTAACATAAATTCGAACATTTCCATTCTGTTTCTTGTATAAAAGCTGCATCCAGCTTCCAGTCCTTTGGAAAATTTGTCTCGGGGATAGTGGAACCTTGCTTGGCAAGTTGAATAAGTTTCCATTAGTTAAATGCAAGCAGAATGATTTCATTTTAAAAGTGAAATGTGAAAGTGGTTAAATGGGCAGGGTACAACTAGTCATACCAGTCTTAAAAAATTTGAAAAACAATGACGAGAAGATTTTGAATTCAAAGCACATGTGGGCATTATTTTGCGTTAAGTGGTTAAAGGCCCATTCTCCCAGTGGACTGATAAAAAGGGCACAGACAGTCCACACATTTGGAGCATGAGATCTTTCTCCCTACCTTCAGCAGCTGAAATTCAGAGGTGGCTATATGGACTCAAAAGCCAAAGCAAGTATATTAATTCTGCCTGACTGGCCATCCATTCTTCTCTTGCTGTGGCTTCTAAATGTGCTAGGCCGGTGGTTCTTGCGCTCTCTGGATCAACAGCAGCAGTATCACCTGGGAACTTGCAAATGCTTGGGCCTCCCAATCTGCTGCATCAGAAACTCTGAGGGTGGGGCCCATCAACGTGTTCGAACAATCCCTACAAATGTTCTGGTGCCAGAGTGTGTGAAGTACACATGGGCGGTATTTATACCCTGTTTGGGGGCAGCTTCAGCAGAAAGGCAGGCAGGCCCCTTCTTAGACAGGTAGTACTGAGAAAGCTTCAGCTGGCTCTCATTTGCACTGACATATAATATGGACTCAGCCTTCCTCACTATAACTCAGCTCTCTGGTATGAAAATTAATGGAATCACTTATAATGTTAAGCAGAGTGTAGGAAGCAGGGCCACTGTGACAAACTTGGGCCATGTGGAGAAGGCGAACCCTCACTACCCATTTTGTTGATCACAAAGAAAACTGGCCAAAGAAAACTCTTGGCCCAAAATCACATCGTTTAATTGACTTGCCCTCTGGAGGAAGAGTTATTGATCTATGACAAGAGATGGAATAACCACATAAAAGATGGAGTGTTGCCGTTAGTTTAGGAAAGACTCTAACACTCCCTTTTTGAAAAAAAAAATAATAATAATTTTGCAAAGCAAGAGAATCACAGAATTATATAACAAATTCCCCCTGACTATAGGAAAAATGGCAAAGAAAGATACAGGGAACCCTCTTCAGATGTTTTTCAAGACATAACATTTCTTAACAGTCAAAACTCAGAGGAAACAGAAGTATTCTGGATTTCAAAACGTGAATAATCACATGAAATGACTTCTAAGCAACAATGCCTTAAATGACTTTTGTTATCATGTTTTCAAAGATCCAAAACAAAATGAAAGCTTATTTTAATACTTTGATGCTTCCATAATGTTGACAGTTATATTTTCACAATTCAAATATATTCTCCAACAGAGTGCCTTATTCATTTTTTAGTGGAAGGAAATAAAATTCAATATGCACAAATTTAAGGTCTTATGCTTTTTTAAAAAACAGGCCTTGTTTGAAGTATTTTTTTAAACAAGAATCACAGAGTCACATATTTTTGTAATTAAGAAAACTTAAAGAAACGAGCAGAGTTGTAAATTAATGTAAAAGATATTGCATAGCTATATATGGCTCCAATTTCTGAAGGGAGACACGTTAACAGCAGTTATGCCTGAACAGTGGGATACAGATAGGCATGGCAGAGAAGACTACTTTAAAAAAATAGTTTTTTGTAGAGATAGGATCTTACCATGTTGCTCAGGCTGGTTGCAAACTCCTAGACTCAAGCAGTCCTCCTGCCTCAGCCTCCCAAAGTCCTGGGATTACAGGCAGGAGCCACTGTGCCTGGCCAGACTTTACCTTTTTCACTTTAAATCCTTGGGTCCTATTCAAATTCATTTTTGTACATATTTTGTATAATTTAAAAAACTACACCTGTTAGAAATAACTTAAAAATAATAAATCCACGTTATTCCACCATCAACCTTTGGTACACATTACACCGTCACTTAAAAACTTCGGGTCACAGTTTCAGATAATATTTTTTTTTTTAACAGTTTGAGTACACTATCACCAGATACCAGTAGATTCTCATCTGGTACTGGTACGAGTCAGCCACATTGCAAATGAAGAAATAAAGGCCCAGAGAGATTAAGAGATTTTCCCATACCATCCAATTTACTGATACTGAAGGCAACGCTTGCCCTCAGTCCTTTGACTTCCAGCTTAGGCTTTTTAAAAAAAATCGTTATCACGTGGCCTGTCACATGCTCTGCAACACCTCTCATGTGTTTAATCTAAGATCTGAACCATACTCACGAACTTACCACAGGTTTTACAAAAACCTACCTCCATTAGAATTAAAGCCGAACGCTAAAATCAAACCCTTCCCTTACCAAGGGCCGTGCAGAGGCTCGGCACAGAGGCAGTGATGGAAGGGTCTCAGACTTGGGGCTTTCTACCTCAGTCTGACTCCTCTAATTACTAACTGTGTGACTAACTGCATGTAGCCTCTTTATGAGTTCTTTTCTTACCTGCACTCTGGCGATTAAAAACATCTACCTGCTTACCAGTGTTGTGAAGGTGAAATTAACTAATTTCTGTCATACATAGCCAGGTTCTGGTACATAACAAGTGCCCAACAAAAATTAGCTATTACCCGTCAATATTTAAATTAATAAACTAAGTGCAATTTAGAACCTCTCTAATTTCTATTTTAAATCTATTACAAGTATGGTATTTAACTCCCAAATCTGATTAGAAGTGCCCATCTTTGAGAAGCTTTGCATTTACCATGAGTTAGTAACCTTAGACAAGATACACCTCACTGTCTCATTCTCCTTAGCAGTAAGGGCTGAGATACTTAGATTCAAGGAATGTGTGTAAAAATGCTGGAAAAGGCAAAGTTTCCTAAACAAAAGGTAGACTTTGTTTTAACTTACCCTGAATTGCAGCCGGTAGTCAAGAGGCCTTCCCCAGTGGCTTGCCCTGAAACTTCCAGATCTCCCAAATGACCTTTGGCTGTTTCCCCCAGCTGTCCGCAATGAGCATCTGTTCTACGGAGTCCCTCCTGGACCTAGAGTCTTTCCCACCCAGTGCGAAGCCCTTCCCCTCCCCCCGCCCTACATGAGAGCCCCACTTTTCTTTTTTAGGGTGGAAACGCATCTCTTCTCTAGGCTGAAAGCACACAAAAAACCGTATAACTAATTTCTTTTCAAATCTGAAGGCAGTCTTGCACTACTCTCCTCAGTAAGGGAGAAGTAAGTCAAATCCCTGCGACTTCCTTAACAAAAACACTCTTTGAAGGCACAAACAGAATATGCAATAACTGACAATTTAAGCATACCTAGAATGCTTTACCACACATATTTCTTGAGTGTCTTATAACACCGCAAAACTTCAAAGAGCATACCAACTCCTGCCTTCCAGCTTAAATAGAAATATCTAGGCCCAGTGTCGAGGCATTTCTGGGATATTTAAAAATGTTCACTGGAGCTGATAACAACCACCTATTGAGAGTGGGTTGCTGTGAATCTCCGGGCCTAGGAGACCTCCTAGCTCGAGGCTGGTACTTCTGTAAAAGGTCTGACATTTGCCAATGTCTGGTTTAGTGACAAAGTCAAATGAACAGCTTTGGATTTTGAAACCTACCAATCAAAGATGGGAGGTAGACACTTGCTGTCACCAACAACTGGGTTGAGGAGAAGCTTCACGGGCAGTTTGTTGTGCTGAGCCAGGGCCATCGTGAGGCTACTCACTGAGCTCCGTATCACGGAAGACCATTCTGAAGACGTACGCTTTCTCCCCCGCAGAGTTCTTTTTCAAACCCAGATGTTTTGAAAGAAGTAAATTGAGCAAACAGCAGATGGAGTTCATGAAGCCAGGCTCTAATTCCGCTGCCCTTGCCTGTTGTCTTAATGACTTCCCCATCGTTCCTTGTTGATTCAACGCTTAATTCTTATTGAATATCTGCTTTTCTATCCAAAAATTAGAGGAAGCAAAGACAGACCTGAGTCAGCAAACTGCCTTGAGACATTTGAGGAAAGGGAGTTTGTTCCCCTAACAGTCCAGGGCTTTCCAAACACGATTACCCTACCTATTGGGCTCACTGCTGAGCTCTCTGTCAGCCAGGCGTCCTGGTGAACCAGTGACACTGTGTGATGCAGTTCTCAGTGTTTCTCAGTGCTCACAGGCTGATCACCCCACGTTCATGCGTGCAGGGTCTGTAGGTTGGGTTAGAGCAGACTTGCTTCCTCTGGACTAAGAACGTTTTTCTCTTCGTCTGACTTTTCCATCTCTTCTGTTTCCCTCTAATCCCCTCCACCTGATACCAAGAAGCTGGCTCATCCACTCAACGGGATCTTTCATTCCTATTACCTCAGTGATGAACACAGTACTGGGCATGTGGCTGGTACTGAATGAATCTCCATAAGTCAGTAAATGAATGAATAAATAAACTCAGTGCCCACTGCTACCCAAACCACATTAAAAGGCAAGGATGTGCTTGGAGATTGGAGGGCAGAGTCAGGGACAGCAAGTTACAGGGCCAGATGAATTCAAAAGAATTCTATGGAGAGCTGATGCCAGACCAACTTGAGAGCAGCAGTTTATGCCAGGTTTATGTCAGCTCACACTTTTGTGTCCCCTCTACCCACCACCAGTTCCCAGAGTATACCTGGCAGCCCTTCATTGAACAAAGTCCCCTTCATTGAACAGAGTAGTCTGTGCTCCCCTAGGACTACTTTTCCATCCTAGAGAAACCTTTCTCCACATGATCATGACCTTAGTCCCCTGCCCTCAGTGAGATGTCAGAAGAAACCCAGTAAGTCACTTCAAGCCATCATCTAGTACACGACTAGATAGAAGCATTTTAGTGAGAGACTTAGAACTAACATCTACCTTCCAAGAGCTTAAAACGCACTGACTTCTGGTGGGGCATAGTGGCTCATGCCAGTAATCCCAGCACTTTGGGAGGCCGAGACGGCTGGATCACTTGAGATCGGGAGTTCAAGACCAGCCTGGCCAACACGGTGAAACCCCATCTCTACTAAAAATGCAAAAATTAGCTGGGTGTGGTGGCGGGCGCCTGTAATCCCAGCTACTCAGCAGGCTGAGATACGAGAATCGCTTGAACTCAGGAGGCGGAGGTTGCAGTGAGCCGAGATTGCATCACTGCACTCCAGCCTGGGGGACAGAGCAAGAATCTATCTCAACAACAACAACAACAAACTTCCTGACTTCTCGACAAAAGCCTAGGGAGAAAATTAAAGGGCACTGATTCTCCACAGAAAAATGGCTCCACATAGAAAAAAACCTATACTGGACTTGGAGTCAGAAGACTTGAGTTTGAATATTGGCTTGCCTCTTAATGGCAGGTTGTCTTAAGCAAAACATGTACTCTCTAGGTATGAAATGCTATCATATGTGAAATGCTCCATGTCTCATATGCTGCTATGTGGACTAAATGCAATAAGATTTTTAATGCTGCTTTGTAAAATCTAATGTAGTGAATGCATGAGTGCGGTGAAGCAGTAAAGAAAAAAAAGACAGGGAGACCACTCTTTGAGAATCCAGAATTCGGATAGGAGAGGAGACTGGCATCACATTAAATGAGTTTTAAAGGAGACTGGGTTGTGATCTGCAGGGCTAAACACTTAACACACTCATAATACCAAAAATACAGGCAGTCCCTGCTTATAGACCCAGGGTATGCCTAGAGATATTGCTGATGAAGAAGAAACTGATGATAACGCCTTCACTAAGTGATAACTATGTATCTGGTATTAATCTGACTACTTTATATGTATTATCTTGTTCAAGCTGACAATAGCCCTAAGAGGTGTGTAATACCATTATTCCCATTTTACAGATGAGAAAACAAGTTAAAGCCTAGAGTTCAAGTCATCATTAAGTGGAATTCCCTCTGAGTACACGCTTTTTCAACAGACTGCTGAATGAGAGGATAAAGGCATTAATGAGGAACAGCTGAGCTTCTATTCAGCAGGACTGAAAGGGGGAATCGGAGAGAGGTGAAGTTCGGGAGCCGGGGGTGGAATGAAGTTCTGGGCACTGAGAAGATACCTGTGAGACTCCTAGTGTGAAAGACCAAAAGGAAACTCTTTATAATGGAAGACAAAATGCAGCCTGTGTGTAAGGGGAAGGCCAGTAGGAAGCAGAGAGAATGTAATTGTTGGGAAATCAGTGGAGATATACCATGGCATCCTCTCTTCCCGCGGCCTGCCCAATGCACAGGCACACTAATCAGCAATGTTCTCATTCTCAGAGGCAGGACCTGCTGCTGTGACAATTGAGGTCTGGGGTGAGGGCATGCTGATGAAGCTGCTGCCATCCCCAAAGCCTCGTGCCACCTCTGAGCATTCAGCGCCATTCCTGTGAGCAGTGACAGGAGGGAGCAGCTAAAGCTAGCTGTCACCACCAGACTGCTAATGAAAACCAGAAAGCGTGCAAACAAAACTGCTGGCTTCTCCACAATCGAACCAGAATGGTATAAATTTGGAAACGGAGCCCTTTCCACTGGGTACAGGTTTCCCCCGCAGTGAGACCCATCAACCAAAATGAGATCTATAAATCCTGACGATGTCTCTGCAATTCTGCATTTTTCTTCTTCTAAATCAATAAATAATTGATTCTGTGTCAATAGGGACCTCTTATATCCCCAACACAGATAAGAGATTTTAGAGATAAGCTACAGATCTTTATGGTTATGAAACAGATTTACAAACCCAGAGTAAGACATGGAAATCCCATAGCATGAAACTTCCAGGTACTGTTGAGAGAGACATGAGGAGGCTGGGAAACGCAGGAAAGGGAAAACAATTTCTGAGGAAAGAGTAAAGGTGTGGGTATAGGTTTGGTTTTGTTTCTTTAGGGAAAGGCCAACAGAAGCTACTCTTCTTGACCTGCTTGGAGTAACAGACCTGCAGATGGTGATTTCAGGGCACACCGCAAACAAAATCCCGAGGCTATTTTTTTTTTAATCCAACACAGATATTTGCTTTAATTAGCCAATTCAAGCAGACATTTTGGCCAGACATATCCTATTGAAAACAAGCAGAATTACAAGGATTTGACTTTTTTAAAAGAAGTAGTTTGTCAATGGCAGAATGTTAGACTGCTTCTTTATATCCTTGTCTCTGAGCCAGACATAGCAGAGCTAGTAACTGGTGGCATGTACGTGTGTGTGTGTGTGTGTGTGAAGCAACACCGACTTGACATTCAGAACATCTGCTTGAGGTAGGCAAGTACCAGGCATCCCTAGCACCCAGGAGAAATGAAAGTAGAGTGCTGTAAGCTGCTCTGTTTGAAATCCCAAAGCAAAGGAGAAACATCTTAAACCCCAGGGTTGAACATGGGATGAAGGCTCCACATAAAAGTGTTGAGAGATACTGAAGAGAGGCAAAGGGAAGTCCTCGCCCGAATAGGCCACCTGGGCTGCCACTGCTGCACGTGGCCCAGCTGCTGGTGGCTGAGGAGTGGCCTCCACTTGTGAGGCTGATTTCCTTCCTTCTGCCTCCTTTGCCCACCTCATGCCAACCATGTTGCCTTAGTTGAGGGAGAAGGCTGGGTTAGATGAGGGCAAGGGATTTTAGACAATATCTTCATGACTGCAGGCTAGAGGAGATCATGACAGCGGCGACAGCAGCAACAGCAGTAACAGCTGCCAGTTTTTCCGTGCCCCCATGCAACGGGCACTGTGCTCAGAACTTTACATAGACTATTTTACTGGATTCTCACATAACTCTGTGATGCAGGTTATTTTCTCCACAAGAGAGATAAAGAAATAGAAGCTTGGAGGGATTAAAGTAATTTGCTGGGGTCAATAAGTACCAAATAGCACGGTCCATGGACCTGCTAAACCAAGTCCTTTCTCTCTAGCGTGCCAACCTTGCTCAGGCATCTAGTGAGACAAGTGAGATTCTGTGCCCTAAGGTTAATAAACCTAAACTTAGTCAGATTCCAAAAAAATAATAAACACCCAGAAGCAAAATAACCTGTTTAATTTAGGCAGGAGACTGTCTTCAACACCACCACTTAAAATGGCACTGACTGCCAGATGTCCACTCTCTTAGAACATTGGTATCCACTGGATCCAGGTAATAAAATGAACTTTTCAATTTCTAGCTAGGTCAGAAATTACTGCAAATAGTTTCTATGATAAGATAGTTTGGGGATTCCATTATAAATCAGTTATACCGTAGAGTATATTATGACTCAGGATATACTTTTCCCTGAAACAACATTATAGATGACTGGCTTAATCTCCGAGAGAAATGTCTCTTGTTGCTCAAAAAATAGCCAAAGAAACTGTTTTACTTATAGACAAATCTCGTTCCTTGTTGATTCTTGTTTTTAAATCAAGGACTTACAAATTAAGATGCTTTTAAATCAGGAAATTTGACAAAAGCCTCTTTGATAATTTATCATAACTTCTCTTTTTCTTTCATGTTTATTTTGTTTAAGATGACAATATCCATAATGCTAAACGTTTACAATATCCATCACTATTCACCCTCAGAATGTCAATGTTCTAGAATTCCATTGCTCTGGCTCAAGGTAAAATATTAATGCACACAGGGATTTGTGTAGGATTGACAGAGCCAACTCAGCATGACAAATGGGGGAAATTCCATACACAACATTTATGGGAAACATCAGGTTAGCATTCTGCTAAGACCAGCTGCTCCGTGTGCTGTGGCTCCCCAGTGCAGTTCCCCATGAATCACGCAGACACACAGTTGCCCTAAGCCTGTGGCATCTACTGAGTGGCTTGCTGAAGTGAAGAAAAGACTTTTCTTCTGCTCCTGGAGAGTGAGGACTCCATATGTTGTGCCATAATCTCCTTGTAGCAAAAATAGTCATGGAGATTTCTATCACTTCCAGGAAGGAAGGATGTACAGGATGGTGACCATTTGGCACAAAGCTGGCAAGGTTGGGACTCTGTGCAATAACCGACTCACTTTGATGCCGGAGACCTTCCTTAAATACGAGAGCAATGTGTCAGCAGAGAGGCTATAGAGTCTGTGCACGCGTTGTTTATTGGTGTATGAGGCTTTCTTAACAAAAATTGCAAGAATTCAAGAGATCCTGAGTGGCACATGAAACGAAGGAGAAATACATTTCTTTGACTGGGATTCCAAAAGGCCATTGAGGACTGATTTAATGTAACTAGTATCAAAATAGGGTCAGAGGTACATCATCTGTGTCACTTACAAAGCTACCTTCTACTCCTGCTCATTCCTCTCTGTCTTGTGAAGTCAGAACTGCTGGAGGAAGATGCTTTCCTTTCTTTCTGGGGCTGGTGTTGGCAAGCTCTGTGTCCACGAGGCTCTTTCTCACTATCCCTTGTGCTGACACATGGGGCGAACTTTCAGGTCTCTTCTCCAGGTAGAAGGAGGTCGGACTCTTCTTGCTTGACCTCTCAGAAGTTCTGGACACGGTTCATCACTTTCTCCTTCTTAATACTCCTTCTTCACCGGGCTTCTAGAGCTCCACCCTCTCCTGGCTTTCTGTTAACCTCACTGGTATCTCCTTCTCATCTCTTCTGCTAATTCCTACTCTTCTTCTTGCCTCTTTCATTCTTGTTTTGTTTTTGAGATGGCGTTTTGCTCTTGTTGCCCAGGCTGGAGTGCAGTGGCGCGGTCTTGGCTCACTGCAACCTCCACCTCCCGGGTTCAAGTGATCCTCCTGCCTCAGCCACCTAGTAGGGATTACAGGCACCTGCCACCATGCCTGGCTCTTTTGTATTTTTAGTAGAGATGAGGTTTCACCATGTTGGCCAGGCTGGTCTCAAACTCCTGACCTCAGGTTCTTTGCCTGCCTCGGCCTCCCAAAGTGCTGGCGTTACAGGTGTGAGCCACCACGCCCAGCCTCTTCTTGCCTCTTAATTTTGAAATGACTCAGTTCTTAGTCTGTGTCTGGTCTCTATTTACCATCACTCCCTTGGTGAGCTCATACAGTTCCATGCCATATAGATGGTATTTAAAGTAAACTCCCAAATGTATATCTCCCCCACCTTGATCTCTCTTGAATTCCAGACTTATATATCCAACTGCTATTCAACATTCGGACTTGCAGTTATACTCAATATCTCAATTTCAACTTGTTCTTAACCAAATTCGGAGCTTTCCTCCCAAGCCCAGTGTCCTCCCCATCTCTTTGATGGCATCTCCATCCTTTCAGTTGCTCACGTCAAAAAGCTTAGGTTAATTCCTGACTCCTCTCTTTCTCTCTCACTCTATATCCAATCTGCCAGGAAATTCTGTTGCCAGGAAATCTACCTTCAAGATGTATCCAAAATATATCCAGAGCATGGCTAACTTTCGCCAGTTACACTGCTGCCAGCCAAGTGTGAGCCACCCTCATCTCTTACTTTATCAGCCTTCCAACAGGTCTTCCTGCTTTCCACATCTGCCCTCCTAAAGTTTATTCTCAACACAGAAGCCAGAGTCATCTTTTTAAAGCATAAGTCAGATCATGCCACTCTTCTGCTCAAAACCTGTGATGTCTCCAAAATTCATTGAGTGTGGAAGCCAAAGGACTTACACTTAGCCTACAAGGCCCTGCGTGATCCCCAGTGCAAGACTCCCCTCCACCCCACCACCACTTACCTCACGGGGTTTCACCTCCCACCACCCTCCTTCTTGATCACTCTTCTCCAGTCACACCAGCTCCCTCGCACATCCCAACCTAAGGGCTTTTGTAACGGCCATTCTCAGTGCATGAAACAACCTTCCTCTCAAATGCAAACGCAAACTGCCTCCCCTCCCTAACACCTCTGTTCAAATACCACTGTCTAACTGAGGCTCACACCACACTCTGCAAAATCACAACCCTTGGTGAAACTCCAGGCAACCGGAGCTCGCCTGACTTTTTATTTTCCCCACAGCAATTATCAGCTCTAGCATACTCTGTGATTTACTTATTTTAGGCTATGTATTGCTTCTTCTTATCTATCTCCCCACACCCCCCCATTAGAATGTAAGCTCCATGACGGTACGGACCTTTGTTTTGTCATTCAATGTATCCCAAGTGTCTAGACCTGTGCCTGGCACATAGCAGTTGCTTGGTAACTATTTCTGGATTGAATAAATGAATGCTGGGCTGTGGTATGCAAAAATAGGATCACTGAAATTGCAAGTCCTGGTGGTTTAATTTGCAGTGCTGATGATACTTTTCTCATTCACTGGATAATTTTTTTTTTTTTGGAGATGGAGTCTTGCTGTGTTGCCCAGGCTGGTGTGCAGTGGTACGATCTTGGCTCACTGCAAACTCCACCTCCTGGGTTCAAGTGATTCTCTTGCCTCAGCCTCCCAAGTAGCTGGGATTACAGGTGTATACCACCACACCAAGTTAATTTTTGTATTTTTAGTAGAGACAGGTTTTTGCTACATTGGCCAGGCTGGTCTTGAACTCCTGACCTCAAATGATCTGCCCACCTCAGGCTCCCAAAGTGCTGGGATTACAGGTGTGAGCGATTGCACACGGCCTGTTGGATAATTTTTAAGAATGTTTTATCTCTTATAGGCAGTGCTCTTAATTATAAAAGTGATTTGTGGACTATTAAGAAATGAGATTCACTTTTTATCTACAAATGTTCTTGAAAAACAAGTTCCTGGGTTCAAAATGATGTAACTGATGTGCCCCGGATGCACAGCAGGACACAGGGACCAAGACCTGCAGATCCCCACACTTTAGTTCTTGGCTCGTAGTTCTGGGAATCAGATCCCACAGACACATTTTAACTTAAAAGTCTTGCTGACAGTGCTGTTTATCACAGCATTAGTAGATGTTTAGAATTTATTTTAAACTATATAAATAACATGTGAGTATATTCACACTATTTCAGAGATAGATAGATAGGTAAGAGGTCCCCCAACCCCTGGGCCACAGATCAGTATTGGTCCACAGCTTGTTAAGAACTGGGCTGCACAGCAGGAGGTGAGTGGCAGGTGAGCATTACCACCTCAACTCCGCCTCTTGTCAAAGCAGCAGTGGCATTAGATTCTCATAAAAGTGCAGACCCTATCGTGAACTGTGCATGTGAGGAATCTAGGTTGCGAGCTCCATATGACCATCCTCCATTCCCGTCCCCCCTACCCTGGCTCATGGAAATTTTGCCTTCCATGAAACCAACCCCTGGTGCCAAAAAGGTGGGGAGAATGTAAAGCTTTCCTTGTCAATCACCCAATCCCACTCCCTTCCAATGGGTCCTATTTCGATTCACTCATTCATTCATTTTGTTCAACAATACTCCTCCCACCCCCCAAAATGGAGTCTTGCTCTGTTGCCCAGGCTGGAGTGCAGTGGTGTGATCTCGGTTCACTGCGACCTTCACCTCCTGGGTTCAAGCAATTCTCCCATCTCAGCCTCCCGAGTAGCTGAGATGACAGGCATGCGCCACCACGCCTGGTTGATTTTTGTATTTTTTGTAGAGATGAGGTTTTACCATCTTGGCCAGGCTGGTCTCAAATTCCTGACCTCAGGTGATCCACCCACCTTGGCCTCCCAAAGTGCTAGGATTACAGGCATGAGCCCCTGTGCCTGGCCTCAACAATACGTTTTAAAAACATGCATTTATTTAATAAAAAATGTGATCTAGCACCTTATCATATATTTATTGACCATTCATGTTTCTTTTATTTCTGTATTCTTTTTGCAGCTGGGTTTTTTCACACTGCAGATAATTTCCAAGAAAGAATATACATAATTTACTCAACAATACTTAGTGACTATCTATCATGTGCCAAAAACTGTTCCAAATGCTGAGGATACGGTAATAAGACAGACAGGAGGATCCCCCCTCCAATATTTCTAGTCTTCCCCATCTCAACACATAATAAGAGCTGATATTTGTTTAGCATGTACCAAGCATTTTCCATATGTTAAGTGATTTATTCATAACCGCCATACGAGAATGTGAAATTATTCTCCTCATTTTATGAAGGCTAGTAAAGCAGGGAGAGGAGAGATTATTTTCCCAAGGTCATACCTCCAGTAAATGGCAGAGCCAAGAGGGCACATAGTTCTTGAGTTCTATCTCTCCCTGTCACCTCTCGCCCCCTTCCCATCCTTTGTATCCACCAGCAAAAGCAGCAGGCTCCACCTCCTCCATCTCCACCACTCCCTAGATACCAGGCACCCCACTCTGTAGCATGGCTCACTGGCATGCATTAGCTCCTAACTAACCTCCCTGCCTCCTCTACTTGTCCTGAACTACTCTCCGTCCCACATCCAGAGTGATTTTACGATGTTCAGACCCCCAGTGGCTTCCGTGGCCCTTAGAACACAATCCTAAATCGGGTCTATATGAATCCTGCCTTCCTGTCTACTCACAGCCCTGCACTCCACTCCTCACCCACCAGTCTCCAGCCAAACTGGCCTGCTTTCCAGTCCTTGAACACGGCAGGGCCATTTCTGCTGTGGAGCATAGCCCCAGCTGTTGTGATCCCAGCTCTTATGTGGCTGGCTCGGTGTCATCATCTAGGATTTAATCCCAATGTCACATCCTCGACCACCCAAACTAAAATAGCTCCCTGCCTCCACTCCCCATGCCCACCCTTACACATTGTGGTTAGGACTGTAGGTTGGTACAACCTCTTCAGACAGCCAGCTGGCAATTTCCATCAGAACCTAAAACATGTACCTAGCCGTTTGATCCAGCTATTCTACTTCTAAGAATTTATTCCAAATATAAACTTGTACATGTGTGAAATGATATATGTATATTACAGGATTATTCATTGCCATGCTGCTTCTAAAAGCAAAATGTTGACAAAAGGTTCACTGTCCATCAATAGGGCCTCGTTAAATAAATTATTGTACCTAGTGACAGATAAAATTCATTAGGTACTTTCTATGTGCTAACAACAACCTTATGAGCTAAGTACTGTTCTAAGTCCTATTTTAGATAAGAAAGTTAAAACAGAGTGAGCTTAACTAACTTACCCAAGATGCATAGCCTATAAGTGCTAAGTTGAGGATTCAGACCCCAGGTTCTTGGTCTCTATGCAATAACTGCCTCCCAGTACACATTCCCGTGGTGGAATACCATGCAGCCAGCAAAAGGAATGAACCATTATATGCATACTGATATGGGCTAATCATCAAGACATGTTGTTAAGTGACAAGCAAGTGAAGTGTAGAACAAGTGGGTAGAGTTTAACCTCTTGGAGTTTGGGGTGTTTTTAAGAACACAAATGTGACTGGGCGCTGTGGCTCATGCCTATAATCCCAGCACTTTGGAAGGCCGAGGTGGGTGGATCATGAGGTCAAGAGATCGAGACCATCCTGGTCAACACGGTGAAACCCCGTCTCTACTAAAAATACAAAAATTAGCTGGGCATGGTGGTGCACACCTGTAGTCCCAGCTACTCAGGAGGCTGAGGCAGGAGAATTGCTTGAACCCAGGAGGCGGAGATTGTGGTGAGCTGAGATCACGCCATCGCACTCCAGCCTGGGTAACAAGAGTGAAACTCCATCTCAAAAAAAAAAAAAAAGAACACAAGTGTATATGTTTGCATACTTCTTTGCAAAGACATATAAGGAACAGTGGGAAATTATGTGAGAAACAGTGGCTACTCTGGAAGAGAAACTATAGGTGGCTAGAGCAGGGATGGGAGATTTACATTTTACTGGATATTCTTTTGTGCCTTTTGGTTTTTGTTGTGTATGCATAAACATACACATACTGACTATTCAAACACTTAATAATGAAAAACAAACAGATTACTAGATTGAGATATTTCCAAAAGGAAAAAAGGTACAGCCAAATCATTACCATGTAGCCATTTGTATTATCTTTGTAGATCTAATAATAAATGGTTTGTTTATTAGTGCGTGTTCATCTTATGACTCTAGTAGAGTCATCCTCTAAAATTGTTTGGTTTTTCTTTGTGGTGGGGCTATGGTAGTATGGGCAGGGCAATGCATGTTTATTGTACCAGCTTTGTAAGCTCACTAGACCCCACTAAAATGTAAGCTCCATGAGAGCAGGGACTCTGTGTGTACAGTTTAGTGCCATAGCCCCAACATTTAGCACCCTACCTGGTGTATAGTAACTCTGAATGAATGAATGATAATTAGTGCCCAAGAATCCAGGGCTGAGATGATCAGAGGCTAAAACTGTAGAAACATTCTGTACTAAAAATGCACAAACATTTTGAATCCTTTAGACCAACACTTAAGTTTCTTAGTGTTAAAAATTAAGCTTTTAGTTTACAGAATACTCAAAGTCAAGATTCTGAATAAGTGATACTCACAATGATAAGATCCAGGTCCCAAGGGATTTCACTTAGGCTTATAGAGGGTCAGAAAAATGCTGATAATGGGCAAGAAGCAGTGAGGTTATGAAAGAAAATGAAAACAGCTCAAGCCTTAAAAAGCAGGAGAGACTTAGAAAAGCTACGTGGACATGTACAAAGTTTCAGTTATTTAAGTAATTTGCGATTACAAAAAGTATTTTGATTCAGTAAAAGGAAAACTCCCTCTTTGAGGTTATATCATGCTAAGGAAAACGTCTGCCCTACAACTGACCACCTGAAGCCCTCCAAAGTTGCTTTGTCTTGTTATACCTTCACATGAAAAGGAAGGAGCTCAATAACAGACCTGAACCACAAAATCTACAGGAAAATCATGACCCTGAGAATGTTCTTCATCTTCAGACTAATTAGCAGAGGCAGAAGAGGAAAGCGTCGTTTGTTAGCACTGCATGATTGTAACTGTTATGTCAACTTGACTGAGCTACGAGGTGCCCAGATATTTGGCCAAACATTATTCTGAAAATGTCTATAAGGGTGTTTTAGGATGAGATTAACATTTTTATCAGTGGCCTGAATAAAGCAGGGTGCTGTCCACAATGTGGGTGGGTCTTACCCAATCAGCTGAGGGCCTGAACAGAACAAAAACGCTGATCCTCCCTTGAGTAAGGAAGAATTCCTCCTGCTTGGCTGCCCTTGGACTGGGACTTTAGCCTTCTCCTGCTTTGGACTCAAATGGAAACATCAGCTTTTCCATGTTTTGAGCCCATCAGCCCTTGGACTGTAACTACACCATCAGTTCTCCTGGATCTCCAGTCTGCTGGCTCTGCCTACAGCTCTTGTCAGCCTTCATACACACGTGACCTGATTTCTCATCATGTATACATATATATAATATGTAGATTTATTATATGTGTAATAAATATAGCTATATAATTATAAATATATAGTTATATTTATTATAAAATATACATCTATGTGCATACACACATCCTATTGGCTCTCTTTCTCTGGAAAACCCTGACTAATACATGTTACTTCCTCTGTTAGAAAACTCACCAGAGTGAAATACCTCTTGATACAACCTATCACTAGAAGCCTGATATGGGAATACAATACCCGCAGCCACTACCTCCAAAGCCCTATCAGCTGGTGCAAACAGAAGCAACAGCTTAAAAGATAAAGACTTATACATATCTCCGATAATGGGTTAATACCCAGAATATATAAAGAACTCCTACAGTGCAACAACAAAATACAATTTGATTTTAAAAACTGGCAAAGGACCCAAATGAACATTTCTCCAAAGAGGATATACAAATGGCTAATAAGCAGATGAGATGATGCTCAACATCACCAATCATTAGGGAAATGCAAATTAAAACCGCATATCTCATAGTCATTGGGATGGCTACTATTAAAAAACAAGACAGAAAATAACAAGGGTTGGCAAGGATATGGAGAAATTGGAACCCTTGCGCATTGCTAGTGGGAATGTAAAATGATGCAGCTGCTATGGAAAACAGTATGGCAGTTCCTCAAAATATTAAAAATAGAATCACCATATGATCCAGCAATTCCACTTCTCAATATACACCCAAAATAATTGAAAGGAGGATTTCAAAGAGATATTTGTAAACCCCTGTTCATAGCAGCATTATTCACAATAGCAAAAGGGTGGAAGTAACGCAAATGTCCATTGATAGATGAGTGGGTAAACAAAATATCACATATATACACAATGGAATATTATTCAACCTCCAGAAGGAATCAGATTCTGACACATGCTACAACATGATGACGCTTGAGGATATTATGCTAAGTGAAATAAACCAGACACAAAGGGATAAATCCTGTATGATTCCATTTATATGAGGTATCTAGAAGAGTTGAATTCATGGAGACAGAAAATAGAACAGTGGGTGCCAGGGGAAGGAAGTAATGGGGCGTGACTGTTTAATGTACACATACAGAGTTTCATTTTTGCAAGATGAAAAGAGTTCTAAAGATGGATGATGGTGATGTCTATATAACAATGTGAATGCACTTAATACCACTGAACTGTACACTTAAAAATGGCTAAGTTGATAAACTATATTTTACCACAATTGAAAAAATTTTTAAGCCAAATACTTGGAGATCTCCAGGATATACCAGCAAGCTTTAAAGAAAAAAAATAGTGGAAAACACATATAACATAGGTTCCTGATGTAAAAACTAACACAAATATACATGCATAGAAAGGAAACAAATTGTCATTAGCAGTTACCAATAAGATGGGAAGGGACAGATAAAACGAAATGTTCATGTATCTCTCCGTATGCCATATTGACGCATATTGATTGAATCTGGTACAATAAAAACATATTTGTATCAGCTTCCTAGGATGGCTGTAACAAAACACCACAAACTGAGTAACTTAAAACAACAGAAATTTATTCTCACAGCTCTGAAAACAAATCAGGTTGTCCGAAATCAAGATGTCAGCAGAGCGATGCTCTCCCTGAGACACTGAGTAGAATCCGTCTTTGCCTCTTCCAAGCTGCTCGTGGTGGCTGTCAATCCTGGACATTGCTTGGCTTGCAGCTGCCTCAGTCCAATCCCTGCCTCTGTTATTATGAATACGTGGGGCGCTTCACTGTTTACTTCTTATAGAGATACCAGTCATGTTGAATTAGGGCCCACCATCATGTCATGACCGCATCTTAACTTGCCTACATCTGCAAAGACCCTATTTCCAAAGAAGGTCACATTCATCACTACTGGAGGTTAAAACTTTGACATCCTGGGGGAGGGAGGACACAATTCAACCTATAACAATATTTGTGTTTTTAAAAAAAACCCAAAACTACAGATAAGGTTCCTTGAACACTCTATTTACGAGCCCATACAGATCCATCAGAGACAGTATTATGAGAATGAAGAACCTGGATCAAGGAGCCACATTGTAGAGGTTTGAATTCCAGCTCAGCCACTTACCAGCTACATAACTTTGAGGAAGTTCATTAACTTCCCAGTGCCTCAGTTTCCTTATTTGTAAAATAACGGCACCTAAGTCCAAGGGTTGTTAGGAGGATTAAATGAGTTATCAAGTGCTTAGCACAATGC
Organism: Sapajus apella; assembly: GCF_009761245.1. Lineage (NCBI taxonomy): Eukaryota > Metazoa > Chordata > Mammalia > Primates > Cebidae > Sapajus > Sapajus apella. The sequence goes on along the minus strand of NW_022437014.1, from coordinate 4,834,410 downwards.
CTGGTACACAGTAAGTGCTAAATCAACACGAACAATTGTTATTACGATTACCACCATTTTCAGCATCCCAAAGACTCCCCCTGGAAGCATTCTTGGGGACAGAGCACGCTTTATTTTTATAGCACCTACTCAAGGCCTATTTCCATAGCTGCTTCCCCAACAGTCTCATGCTTGACTTCCAGAGCATCAGCAATTTCATCTGATACAGGGTTACACTGCTGCATTAAATATTCTTCATCCATGCCGTTATTCAACTCCCTTCCTGGGTGCAGTGCCCTCTCAGGCATGGCAGCCATGCTCACGAAGGCTGGCGGAGTTTCCGAGCAGCACTACCTAGATCATCCGGGCAAAGCGCCTGTCACTTCACATGCAGCCCCAGGGAGGGACACAGAGCATTCTTCGGCCTCAGGCCTCCCACTTTCTGTGATCAGGGCCCTATATTTGGATTTTGATCTCGGCCTGACTTGCTGCTAAATCCGTAACCAGTTACTCTTACAGGGTTGTGGGGGAGGAGTCATGTTGCTATGGCAATCCAACAACTCTGGGAGAAGGAGAGAAGAGGAAATGGAATTTCAGGGCCCGAGACCACCAAGACTCAGAAATACCCATTTCTGCCTGTGTGCCACAGAAATGAATCTTGATATGCTAAAATAAACAGACCTCCCTTCTCTTTTTTCCAAATTTCCAACCATTGACAAAAATAAAAGCCTGCTTATACAAGAACTCTATTCACATGTTTCCTAACAGGACAGAAACTAAAACTCACACTTCATTCAGCAAGTCAGGAAGTCAGCTGATTTCCTTTAAAACCCTCTCTCTGCATGAAACGAGCAATTGTCTAGTCGGGATTTTATACATAATATTACTTTTTGACCTGCAGTTTACAAATAAACTAACAGAGAGACACAGATAGGGCTTCGGCCTTCTCATCTCCCACTGGTTTAAAGGAGCAGGAGGAGGGCAAGGAAGGATGAAAAAAACTGCCTGGTAACTGAAAGACCTCCTCCTCAACAATGACTTCTACCCTGCCAACGCAGTGACAGCCGCTGACACAAAGCGCAGCTGGCTTGTTAGGTTCTCACACCGCTGTTTTCCCGTCCACATTCTGGTGGAGCTTCTAAGGAATCTGTCTAAAAGATAAATCAGAGTCAAACACATACACAACACAAATCAGGGATTAAGACTGTCCATGTGCTAGATATTCAGGAGCTAGATCATCTAATGAATGGGCTAAAGAACGTTCTGATAGGCTAGTCCAGGTGAGGATCAGGCAGGGAGCGGCAAACATAATGGACAGGCTGCATCTATGAAAAACGACACTGGCTAACCGTAGAACTCACATCTTAGGGGAGGTGTATGATAAAATTTCTTTAAAAAAAAAAAAAGTCAGAAGCACACCTTAACCTGATTCTCTCTACCTTCGGTCCTTTTTACCCCTTTTTCCAAGAGAGTTGTTATGAGTTTGAGCAGGGTAGGGTAAGTACTGAAGGAAAATTTAATTCCAGAGTCTGGGGGATGGAGGTAAACAGGTAAAGAGTCAGTTGAGTTATAGTTATGTAATTTTTCTGAATTTTTAAGGAAATAGCAATTGCTTAGAATTAGAGCATAAACTTATATGGATGAACAAATTAGAGAAATAAGATGAGATCGGGAGAAAAACCCTGAAGGAAGAGTCAGAAGATTCCAGTCCTTGACTTAGCTCTCCCACTTACCCAGTCAAATTATCACAGACAAGTTATTTAACCTCCCCGAACTTCTGTTTCTTCAGCTCTAAAATGGGCATAATAATACCTGCCCTGACTTCAATTATTATGAGATCAAATGAAGTCACACAGGCGCAAGTCTTCTGTAAACTATTAAGAACTGTTCAGTCAATGTATTGCTATTGTACCGGACTCTAGATGTAATGAATATAGAGAATGGCTGTTCTGCTATTGAAATCCTTCGGCCTCCATAGGAATTCCTTATATCTAATAGGAAAAACAAATGCAACCGGAAACAAACATGTGCTAACTAAATAAGCACACAGGAGGGGTTTTTAGAACAAGTTTCCCAAAGCAGGTTTAAGGGAGACCTGCTCAACTTGGAAAGTCAAAGTTGGCCATCACCAAGCAATCAGCAACGCATCCCCAAGGTACAGAACACCCGTGGGCAAAGCTGCTCTCCCTTCCTGAATGGCACCTTCATAATGAGAATACTCACTGTTGTGCAAAAGATAAAAAGTTTTAGTTCATAAAATTCTACTTGGTAGCACACCATGCCAATTAGCTTCTTACTCCATGTTCACGGCATTATCACTAAATTAGAACTAATTACCGTCTCAATTGACAATTTAGAGGTCATTAAAATATAGCTTAGCCTAAAAGAAATACAGCATTATGTGGCAAGTGAAATTCTCATGGAGAAGAGATCAACTCTAACATCTAACATTTAGTGTGGTAATGATTCTGTAACAGGTGCTAAAATAGGATGTTGATTAAAGTACATTTTATTATAAAGCTCTATTCCTTAAGTACTTTCTAAGTACTTTACATTTCAAACCAGCAACTGCTTAACTATGGTGACCCTTTCTCCGAAAAACTTGCAAACATGGGGACAGATTTCTAAAGAGGCGGGGAGGGATTTAACATTTCATTTTGTAAACATCACCTGGTGATCTGAAGAATCAGAGTTTGCCAATAAACAAGCCCCAACTGGGTTCACAAACGAATCAAAATGGCTTTGCCAGGTTCTGGAAGGAAACTTATTCTTGGATTTTCACTGCTGAACTTTCGGGCAGCTAATCTCAGAACGGCAATGTTTACATTCTGTTCCCTACAACCTCACACCTAGCACAGGGAAGACTAATGACAGAATGTCACAAAGCAGAAATGCAGAAACGTGGGAGTAATTGCTCAGCAAGTCAGAGAGCTTTCCATCTGAATGCATGCAACAGCAGGAAAGTCCATTACTACAATTGCTGAAATTATGTCTCACTGGAGTCAAGACTACAGAAATATTTATAGAATTAGCAAAATACTATCATTGGCAGTTTTGGGGGTTGCCTAATCTCCTGAAAACCTTTTATGGGATGTGGGGAGATAACTGGGGGAAAGGGACACAGGGAGCCATCCACTAAAAAAACGGCTAGGTGTTAAAAAAGAAATGATCAGTCCTTTTGCCATAGTAGTATAGTGTTAAAGAAAGCATGGGAAACCAAATCCATGTCATAATTCATCCTAAAGCACAAACTGACTGACTATTGCTGTCATTTCAGGTATGTATTTCAAAGACTTCTATTAGTGACAAAATCCCTACATGTGCAAAGCATCCTGAAAGGTTGTATTTATTTTTCTGATACTTAAAAAAAAAACAACAACTGTGATTTGGCCACACATGGTGGCTCATGCCTGTAATCACAGCACTTTGGGAGGCCAAGGCAGGCGTATCACAAGGTTAGGAGTTCGAGACCACCCTGGCCAACATAGTGAAACTCTATCTCTACTAAAAATACAAAAAAATTAGCTGGACGTGGTGGCAGGTGCCTGTGGTCCTAGCTACTTGGGAGGCTGAGGTGGGAGAATCACTTAAACCAGGAGGCAGAGGTTGCAGCAAGCTGAGATCACTCCATGGCACATCAGCCTGGGTGACGGTGCGAGACTCCGTCTCAAAAAAAAAAAATACTGTATATCTTTGCTGTATCCTTCATGATTTAGTTATTTATGATCACTTCCCTCCACACACACAAAAAAGAAATCTCTTTTCCCCAGGTTGCCCTTTGTATTACACAGTAATTATGGTGCTCATCAATTCAATTTAGTAATTGAGGATAATTGTATAGCCATATAAGTAAAACTACTTGCTTTCTTGCCAATTTGGTCAGTTTTCGGTCTCTAATCACAAGCAACTCAAAGACAAGACGGCATTTACTTTTGAGGTCTCAACGGAACTGCTTTTTACCAAACCTCAGTCAGCACATCATTTGTGCTCAGTTAAACTGGTTGTTGCTGAAATTCCCCACCAGCACTGAAATAGATGTCAGGGCAGGTGGTCTTCAAGAGTTCTTAGATCGGCACTGTTTGGGCTCCTTGGCTCAGTCAGGGTTTGTGAAGTAAAGGTCAATGGAGGTGGTTCCGAAACAGAAATAAAGAGCCCTTCCATGATGTCTGATGGCTCCCTTTTCTTTCCCACATCACACACTGACATGTAAGGTATCATGTGACCAGAGAGGGCATAATAGAAGTTAAATAGAAGTGGATAAAATCAAACCAGTTCCTCTCAGATACTGTCTGTTAGATTGTCCCCTCACACTATCTTATGAAAACAGAACCATCCTTCTCAGCTTCTTCCTGGTTAAGTTAGAGGAAAGGGGGCTCTGGCCAGCCATAGTCCATTTCCTTCTAATGTTTCAGGAAGAATGGAAAGAACGAGAACATTCTAGGTCAAGGGACTCTAAAAGAGGTTTTGAGTAATAACTGGGACCTCCCATGTTGTTCTCCCCCAGCTGTGTTCAGAACATTTCTACACGGATGCCTGCCCTTCCCTCGAATTCAGCAAGCGCAAATTAGGCACATCCTTGTCCCCACCCTCCCCGCCCCCACTCCCCAACTCATTCCTACCTTGGCTTCTTTATTTCCACCAACAGAATAAGCCATCATTTTTCCAGTGGCCAAGAATTAATACTTCGGAATAATCTTTTATACCCTTCTTCCTTTTTTTGCTGATGTCCAAGTTATTTATTAACAGAGGGGTCATGACAGTTGTTGGTTATATTAACAGATTTAGCTGTGACTATAAATGCTCTTCAACCTGCTCAGGGTCTTTAATAAATGCAAGTGGGCTTTGTGAGACTAAACACAATTTGGAAAGTTCATGAAGATTACACTGAGGCCCTATCGAGAAGCTGGAAATAGAAGCCATAAGATGACCCCTGAGACCACAAAAACATAGGAGCAATATGTGGTATAGGTGTGCAGACCAGCAGAGATGGCTCATGGGACCACAGAGCAGCAAGGCCATCAGGATCTCAGAAGAAAGAGAGCTGGCCTGACATGAGAACAGGGCAAAGGGGGTCCCTGGGGGATACACCCGCAGGACCTTCGCAAGCCCCGGCAGGGCTGGTGCACTCATGGGAGCTGGGAGAAGAACGCTAAACAAAACAGGTCCTGCCCTCACAGGGCTGACAGTCTAGTGGGGGCAACAGAAAACCACTAATCCTAGAACACTTTCATTTTCAGGTGACATTTGGACTTCTCAGCCTAAGATGGCTATAAAAAGTGCTTCTCAGACTTCGATGTGTATACCTGGGGTTCTTATTGAAATGAAGGTTCTGATTCAGCAGGGCTAGACTGGGGCCTGAGAATCTGCATTTCTAACACCTCCCAGGTGATGCCAGTGCTGCTAATGCACAGACACCCTTTGAGGAGCAAAACTCCCATGTTCACGCTGCACGACTGACCAGTCAAATCAGAACCGCAAGGGCTGAAACCAGAAATTAGTCAAGTCAAACCTCCAGGAGGATTCCTATGGAAGCCACGATTGAGACGCATAGGCCCAGATGCTTATTGGGGGCAGAAGTCCCCTCTCAGCCCAAATCACGGCTCTTCACACTCAGGAATAAATCAACAAAGCTCCGTCTACAGAGGCCTGGCTATTTCAATTTTTCAAAGTTCTTCAGTGCCAAAGCAGAATTACCCAAATGTGGCAGCTTTTAAGTGTTCACATTTATCAAGTCAGTGCCTTTAACACAAAGCACAACTTTACATATAAGCTCATTTGAAGATAACATCACACCCTACCTCTGAAGCCCATCATAATCCTACATCCTGCTTCCCCAGATAGGCCCTGAACAGTCAGTCCCTCCATGCATTGTCTGGTTATCTAAGAAGATTTTTCTCTAAGAATGACCACATAATAAGAACATAAATGGAAGAAACATGTATAACCACTGCTTTCTCAGTAAAACATTATCAAAATTGATTTAACAAAATAAACTCTAAATGATTCATTTTTAAATTATATGAAATATAACATTAATATAAAGAAAAATACATTTCTTCCCATTAACAAGACTTATCCTAGTGTCACTACCACAAAAACATTCCCATTTAAGAAAACTCGTTTCTTGAGTGAAAATCATAGAGACTGTGTGTAGGTAGGACATTTTTATACATGAAAAATCAGCAAAATACTTCCTTTGCTCTAGAGAAAAATGTTCATTATTCTAGTCCCAAATTTCATATAACATGAGTAACACGAAAGGCACAATGAGTAAAGATTATTTTTAAAAGATGAGTTGTTTCTCCCCAACTCACTCCTCCCTCCTGCTTTGCTGGCAGATCAGAAATGAGTCTAGTTGAACTTGGACACACTTTCCAAATCAGAAGACTTTGCCTTTTATCTCTCACATAATGCATAAGAAAGCATTGATGTCCTGTAAATATGAGGGGGGAGATTTATTTTCTTTGGATCAAGGAGAACAGGAAACAAAGAATCTGGTCTGGAATATAGGAATGCTTATGTACATCAAAAATGCCTTCTGAGCTGGGTGCAGTGGCTCACACCTGTGATGCCAGCACTGTGGGAAGCTGAGGCGGGTGGATGGCTTGAGCCCAGAAGTTCAAGACCAGCCTGGGCAACATGGTGAGACCCTGTCTCTACTAAAAATACAATCAAGCAAAAAATCAGTCGGGAGTGGTAGTGTCCGCCTGTAGTTTCAGCTACACAGGAGGCTGAGGTGGGAGAACCACTTCAGTCTGGCAGGTGGAGGTTGCAGTGAGCTTCACACCACTATACTCCAGCCTGGGCGACAGAACAAGACCTTGTGTCAAAAAAACAAAACAAAACAAACAACGTATGTTCTGAAAACAGACACACACTGAGTGGTCTTCAGATGTTTTTAACCAGGAGGGTCTTACTTTGTGACATCTGGGCTGTCTGTGGTGAGTGCCGGCGAGGGAAGACTACTCTGTGATTGTCAACTTGGGATTCAAGAGTTGCTATTTGAAAAGTCGAAAGAGGAAAATCAGGGAGTTGAAATCCACAAAACCCTTGCCTTAAAGGTTATGCCTACTAAACAGCCCTGAGATGTCAGCCCCTCCTCTCTCCTTTTTTCACCTGCTCAAAAGCAAAATTCAGTGGCTCTCATGCCTGTAATCCCAGAACTGTGGGAAGCCAAGGATGGAGGATCACTTGAGGCCAGCAGTTTGAGAGGCCAGCCTGAGCAACATAGCAAGACAAAAAGAATTTTCTTCTCTACAAAATAATTTTTAAATCAGCCAGCATGGTGGTGTGTAACTGCAGCCCCAGCTATTTGGGAGGCTGAGGCAGGAGGATGACTTGAACCCAGAAGTTCAAGTTTACAGTGAGCTATGATTGTGCTACTGCACTCCAACCTGGCAGACAAAGCGAGACCCTGTCTCTAAAATAAATAAATAAATGAACGGAGCAATGATTTTTTTCCTAGGTTCAATTTTAAATTATAGATGTTTACTCAGAAAACATAAACTATTTACACCATAGTTTTAAATACATGTCCCTTAAGACTTCTTTCCTACCTGATTTAATTTCAATTTTAAAATAAAGATCTCAGACCTAAAAACAGTCTAAAACGCTTTGCCCTATACTGTGAGAAGCTGTTCCTAACCTGACAAGGCAGGGGCAGTGCCATATAAATCTGTGCCATTTATTATCATTTGCCTCATTCGGAGATCTTCCGGGTCTACAGCCATGTGAGCGGAAGGGAAAGCTACGACTATTCTGTTCACCTGGCATTTTATGCAGGGCTCACTAGCATTGCTGTAGGGATCAGACTGGCCTAGTTTTGATGACGATGATGATGGCTTTCACCACATGGTGCTTATTTTTGTTTCTGATAGTGTTGTGGACAGTTTCTGTGTGCTTTTTCTTTTAATCCTCAAAGCAATTCCATGAAGGGACTACTGACACTAGGCCCCTTTGCAGATTGGCTCTGGCTCAACGGCTGCTGTGAGACCTGCAGCAAGTTAGTTAAACTCCCAAGCCCTCCATTTCAACATCTAAAATATAAGGATTATGATAATGCCAACCTCACAAGATAATGTATATAAGGCTCACACAGGCCTAGAACGTATGTAACACCCACCCAAGAGTAGCCATTTTCAGTTGGATGCCTGGTAGAAGAAATGCTAAATTTAAGGTCATCTAGATGATTGAAGTTCCCCTGAGGTCAATTAAACAAAAAGAAAAAAGGCTGGGCGCGGTGGCTCACGCCTGTACTGTAATCCCAGCATTTTGGGAGGCCAAGGTGGGTGGATCACCTGAAGTCAGGAGTTCGAGACAAGCCTGATCAATATGGTGAAACCCCATCCCTTAAAAAAAAAAAAAAAAAAAAAAAAGTCTTTCAAGTCCAAAGGAAAACAATACTTTAAAAAATTAACTGACTTATCTGATTCTGTTTTTGGTCTTCAGTTAAAACAAAATAGGCTGAGTACACATACACCATGGAATACTATGCAGCCATAAAAAAGAACGAGATCATGTCCTTTGCAGGAACATGGATGGAGCTGAAGGCCATCATCCTTAGCAAACTAACGCAGGAACAGAAACCAAATACTGCATGGTCTTACTTATAAGTGGGAGCTAAATGATGAGAACACATGGACACATAGAGGGGAACAACACATACTGGGACGTATCAGAGAGGGAGAGAGTGGGAGAATCAGGAAAAATAACAAGTGGGTACTAGGCCTATATAACAAAACCTGTACATGTGCCCCTGAACTTAAAATAAAAGTTTAAAAACTTAAATTAAAAAATAATTAAAACAAAAAAGGTTATCCCTAGCCAAGGCACAGTCCTCTCACCAATTTCTTAACATGCCCTTGGTTAAACTTGTTATAGTCATTCCCTCTAAGTATATGTTACAGAGGGAAAGAACACCTGCTATGTAAAATGGGCTGAGCACTAAGTTACAGCACATAGACACAGTCAGATAAGAAAAACGTAGATGAGAAGGCAAGAGCTTAAGGTTACCCCTGCTACCCCTGAGGGATTAAAGAATTTTAAATAGAATTTTGGATAGGATGAATAGAAAGTTATCATTTTCAAAGTCTTGATAACAACCATATCTGAATTAAGAAACTGATTTTGATTAATTAACATTTTGACTTAAAATAATTGCCTAGTAGTGATATCAGTAGATTATCATTATTAGCAATTTTCCCACTGACAGTTCATTCTATTTTAAATCATTGTTAAGAATGCATTTGATGGCAGCTGTCTACACACTGGAAATGATTCTATAAATCTACCCTCAAAACATATTTAAAGGGACATATATTTGATTAATATAGGGGCTCTTTTTTTCTTTCTATATGAAAAAGAAAAATTTAGTATTTTTAAAGACATGACTTTTTTTTTAATGCTAGTACTATCATATAGTTAGCCTTAGGAGAAATTATATTGCTTCATAGAGATCCAATAAATAGCTGAAGTAAAACATTTTTCTTTCCTGCCCAAGATATCTTTGAGTAAGTAATTTTCCAAAGTACAAGGGTTAGCTTAAAAATAAAACAAATGACAGGAAAAGGGGGAAAAGAAAAGCATCTTGTCAGTGATTGGTCAACTTCTCTAAGAACAAGCAGGAAGCAGCCCTGAAGAAACATACCTTAGTAACTTAGTAACGCTCCAAACTCCAGAAAGAACTGTCCCCAGAAGGATCTATTAAGTCAAACAGACATTTAAAAATATACTCAAAGGCCGGGTGCCGTGGCTCACGCCTGTAATCCCAGCACTTTGGGAGGCCGAGGCGGGTGGATCACGAGGTCAAGAGATCGAGACCATCCTGGTCAACATGGTGAAACCCCATCTCTACTAAAAATACAAAAAATTAGCTGGGCATGGTGGTGAGTGCCTGTAATCCCAGCTACTCAGGAGGCTGAGGCAGGAGAATTGCCTGAACCCAGG